>NC_053026.1:16426672-16441291 GCF_003073215.2 Triticum urartu
CGTATCCGAATCTTAGCTCAACCCCTTTGGAACGGGTCACTGATCGTATTCGAATCAGAAACCCTTGAATTTTGTTCATCATATTTTACAAGTGCCAACATTAGGTATCTTGTGACCCTCTTGAAAATACAATGGAATACATTACAGTCTTCCAGAATTAATGTTAGTTACATCAGGTTGTTAAGAACCAGGTGAACTTATATGTGCCAATTTTCAGGAGTTAAGTTTACCCTCAGGGGTTGGTTTATATAAGCCGGAAAAAACAGCTGTGAGCACTACAGGGCAATGCAAGGTATTTTTGCAAAGGACATAACAGATTCATACAAACTACAAAGAGAATAATGGCGGCGGCTTATGCAAGTATTAAGGGCCATAAGCATGCGCAAAGGCATAGCGTATCTCGGTCCCTGGTCATCGAAACCTCAAGCAATACCAACCCAACTAGACGTAGGCCTTCCTTCACCGTAAGGGGCTGAACTAGTATAAACCTCTCGTGTCCTTTGTCCCGATTAACCCCTTTAAGCTTCCTAGTTGCGATGGCTCCACGACTAAGTCCTTGCAAGAGGACATCTGCCGTGACAATTCCACGACAAGGCATAGCAAAACTCAAGGTATCTTTTACTTTGTTACAAGACTCCCCGAGTCTGAATGATGCATTGTTTTCTACGATGACATAAGCAGGTGGTGCCTGACAAGCTACTCTTGGGGTTGACTTGAAGCCCCCGGGTTATCCTTCTCCGTCTCTCCGCCGGCTGCTTTGTCCTGGAAGGATGATGAGGCCCAGTCAATGCCACTCAAGGCTTCAAACTCAGCTTCATCATCTATTAAACCGGTTGGGTCGACTTCAGGAGCAAAGGTGTGCTTACGGGTTGGAGGGATCAAGCTGACATCGTCGTAATGTGGCATGGGGATTCTCCGGTTCTCCTTGTCATAACCCGGCTGACACTTGGTGAGGTCAGTATCGTTCCCAATAAGAGTAGCCACCGGACGTATATCCTTCACACAGGCAGTGAAATCCTTATCATTAAATACGGTGCCATCTTCCTTTAAACTTGGATACCCAAGAGCAATGTCAGCGGGGTCTAGTTCTGGAAGCCACGCCTTGGCCCGGCTCAATGCGGCTATAGCTCCGGCTCTTGCAGATGCTCGTCTTAACTCTTGGATTCGCTGAGGTAGCATAGCAAGCCGCTTCAGCACATCTTGCAGGAGATAAGGAACATCATTTGATAAAGCCACAACAGCCAGAGCACGTTGTGACCCGGTGTAGAGTTGTTCCACCAGAATATAAACCGCCTTCAGCTTGATCACCATGTTCTGCTTAAGATTTGTGCTCCTGGGGCCTGCGTTATTAAGCATAAGGTGAGTCAGAGGAGACAACTGAAATGGTCATTCAAGGAGTTTTGCAGTGTTTAAGGTTGGATAAGTCACTCACCGAAGATTGCTGAAACCATTCGAGATATCTGGCGCTTTAAGTCGGACAGTTCGGCCGTTGCTTCCGCAAGCGATGCCTCTGCTGTCTCGGCCCGGGTCACCAGTGCGGCCTTTTCATCAGCCCAAGTTTTCTTCTCTGATTGAAAATTTTGCTTCAACTTCTCTTGTTCAGAGACGCTGAATTCAAATTTGGAGTTGGCCTTTTCAATTTCACTTTCCTGGGTTGCCAGGCGATTCTTCAAATCAGCAATCTCCAATTCAAATTTACTTATGGTGGCCTGCATTGCACCAGATAGTAGTAAAAGTTACAGTAAGTACTATTAAGTCCCAAGCACTTTGCAAGCAAAGATACTTGACACTTGGGGGATAATGTATACCAAAGCTTTCTAAATTATTAAGCCGGTCCTGAATATTAAGTCCCAAATACCTTGCAAGCAAAGATTTTTGGCACTTGGGGGCTAATGTATATCGCAAGTTAAAGGTATTGTGTTACACCCGGTTCAATTATTTTTTCTTTAAGCCGGATAAGTAGCTCTAACAATTTTTCTAAGTCTACAGCATATTTATTCATAAGCAATAGACTTGGGGGCTGGTACAGTAAGTGTGATTGAAAGTAAGCTAGTATAAGTCATACCTCAGATTTTTGCTGTATCTGCTTCACCATGTCAATTTCCAGGTCACGGCTGCTTTGTACTTGATTGATATAGCCGGAGACAATCTCTCCAATACTCAAATGAGTATAGTCAGCGACATCTAGCTTGGCCTTCCGGCGTTCCACCAATTCCTTTTTAGAACACTTGGCAAGTGCAGACGGCTGTGCCGGCTCAACAAACTGAGTCTTGAGAATTTCAACTTCCTGATCATTTGCCTTGGCGGGGCTAGGAGCCCTCCGGGTTACCAGAATCGTTGAGGGTTTGTTCAGTAGGCGGGTCAGAGGAAGATATAGGAACATCATGAGACGGTTGAGGCGGTGGCTCGTGAGCAGAGGCATCAGGAGTAGCTGTGCCCAACTCTGGTTCAGTCACAACCGGCTCTTGGGGCGGCTTATTCTTTTTTGCCCTTTTGCTGGGCTTTACTTGCACACTGTGGAAAAGGTAGACAAGTTAAATACAGCAAATATGAGTAAAATAAAGCATAAGGTACAACAAGTTTATATTACCCGGGAGCAGTTTTGAAGGCTGGCATGTTGGACTGCATAGACTCACCGAAGGAAGGTGAAATATCCTGATAGTTGGAGTCAGAATAATTGAGAGGCTAACAAATGAAGCCTGCCAAAGGAAAAAGAAGGTGTAAATCGGAGATAACCTCAGTCTGGCATTTCCTGGTCACATCAGGTAAGCCGGAGGAGAGTTCCACGTCTTTGCTGGTCCGGGTCTGCCTCCGGCTCTCATAATTCTGTCGCTTCAAAAGAAAGTCAGGATCTTGGTAAGCCAAAGGATGTGAAAATCTTACTTTCTGGGTTACTCTTCGAATTTTCTGACGCGGCTGAAGCTCGGAGTCGGAGGAGATTACAATTACCTCTTCCTCAACGGGTTGGCTGTTGCCCGTGTCTTCCTGAAAGAAGGTTAGCATTAGTAAGGTAGAAATAAAGGAGAAAGGGAATTTCAAAGGTTACCTCTTCCTCATTATCATCAGTATCATCAAGCTGAAACAGCTCAGAGGCGCTTGGCTTCCTTTTCCTTGAGGTGGTGGGCTTGGTGGTTTTCTTTTCGGCTCTCTTGGCCGCCCTGGCTTTCTTGGCCGCCTCATGATCATATTGCCTGTTCCAGAAGCTATCATTTGCCTGTAAAAGGTTATAACTGGTTATGCGTAAGAATACAGCCTAACATGATAAAACATAACCCAATGGCTGGAAACTTACTGTAGGGGCCGGGTTCTTCTGGCAAAAAGGTAGTAAGCCGAAGGCATTACTATTCACTGTGCCCTCTTTCAACAAGGATTGAGTTGTAGCTTCCACTACGTCATCTGGTAAGTCGTCAGGGTTATGACGTTGAGGGTCATTCTTCTCGCCTGAATAATTACACATTAAGCGGGGGCGGCGGCTTAACGAAATTATTCTCCAAGCAATCCAGACTCGGACCAAGTCAATGCCATCTAAGCCGTTCCCTAAAAGAGCTTTAATCCTCTTGATTTTGGGGGTGAGTGGCAGGCATTCAATAGCTGTCAACTTATCCGGCAGCGGGTGAGTAGGTTCAAGGCGCAATGCGCGGAAGCCGGGCAGTGGATTTTCGCCAGCCGGAGAAGTATCTTGGCAGTAGAACCATGTCTGGTTCCAGTCCTTTGGATGACTCGGCAATTCAGCATAAGGGAACAGGCAGTCTCTCCGCCTTTGAATTGATATGCCACCAAGCTCCAGACTGGGCCCGTTGGCCCGTTCATTCTGCCAGTTCAAATAGAACAATTCCCTGAACAGGAGTAGGCTGGGTTCTTCTCCAAGGTAAACCTCACAGAAAACTTGAAAGTTGCAGATATTTGACATGGAGTTGGGCCCGATGCCTTGAGGTCTTAAGTCAAAGAAGTGCAAAACGTCTCTAAAGAATTTTGAACCGGGAGGAGCAAATCCCCGGCTCATGTGATCGGTAAAAATGATCACCTCCCCTTCCTTGGGTTGAGGTTTCTCTTCAGATGGGTCAGGAGCACGATAAGACATGACGTCCTTCTTGGGCAGATGGCCGGACTTCACAAACTCTGATAGTTTGCTCTCCGTAACAATGGATGGGACCCAGTTGCAGGTAATCGGGTTTAACAGCTTTGGGTGCCATTGAGTAAATTGAAGCCTACAACAAGATAAAGGAAATTTTCCGGTTTATTATAATCCGGAGAATAAGTATTATTGGGTTGTCTGAGATGGCGGCTTAAGTAGGGGCCTAATGACATACAGGTGGTTGTGTGATAATGTTTAAACAGCTGCAAGTATTAACGATGATGAAAATTGTCTTAAGTCGCCAAAAGCAGGCAGTGCTGACAGTCAGTATTATCTTAAACCGGTCACATGAACTACTATGGCTGAAACAGAGTCGACACATGCCGTTTTTTGGCTAAGTGTGGAACAAACAGGTTTCACAAGTTGCAGCTATTATTTTGGATCAAACGATCGTTCTGAAAAGAAAAATTTCTAGACCTAAAACCAGTGCAGAGAAGTTCATACACTTGAAAGAGGCCTTTAAACAAGGGAAATGAAATCTATTTCTATTCGAGATGGGTGCGGAACAACCGCCGTAGTAGTTCTAACTATCTAAAGATCAAAAAGGAGCACTGAGGAGGAAAACTATCAAGGGTTTGCAACGGGCGGCGATGAACACCGACGAACTCGGGAGGCCGCAATGCAGATCTAAAAGAAGGGAAGGAAAAGGACTTACGGATGCAGAGCTGTTGCAGGGTTCCGTCGCGTTTCTCTGGTCAAGTCAGGTTGATGCAGTGGCCTGAGTTGGAGAAGACGAGGAAATCTGCGGTGGCGGCAGCGGCAGAGCTCGAGCAGCAGAGAAACAGTGCGAGGAGGAAGACGACCGAGGAAGGAGAATGGGAAAGACCTAGGTCGCACCTATTTATAAGGAAGGGCCGACTGAGACGACGCGAGAAACGAGGGGACCGAACATCATTATCCAGCGACCCCGACGCCTTGTTTTTCGGAATGGTCAGTAAAGGCAAAGATCCGTTGGAAGATATGATGGAGTAAAATATGAATTTAATTGAAGATGATGTCACGACGGGTTAACGTAGATCCAGAAGATGACGTCATGGCGGGTTAAAACCTTTGCGCAGACAAGAAGACTGAAGGCTTGTCTCTTAAGGTATTTTAAGATTGACATGAACCGGTTCAAATCAATCTGGGGCCTAATGTTGGGGATATAACTATTTGTGTAAGCCGCCCAGGAGGGGCCGGGTTACGCAAAGAGGGACTCATCAGAAGAAGCCCAAGATCAAGCATGAAGATGGTGGTTCAATAAAGGGTCTAAAGCCCACAGGCGACTTAAGGCCCATAGTGGTAAACCGCCATGATGGCATGACTTGTATCATAAGGTAGAATTAACTAGTCACCGAGCCGGAGACTGTCTATGAGCCGGCCGGGACTCTATAGGCCGCAGGGCATCAACCCATGTATATAAGGGGACGACCCGTCGGCGGCTTAAGGGCAAGAAAACAACTGATCGAGAGCCAGGCATAGCGTATCTCGCTCCCTGGTCATCGAAACCTCAAGCAATACCAACCCAACTAGACGTAGGCATTCCTTCACTGTAAGGGGCTGAACTAGTATAAACCTCTCGTGTCCTTTGTCCCGATTAACCCCTTTAAGCTTCCTAGTAGCGATGGCTCCACGACTAAGTCCTTGCAAGAGGACATCTGCCGTGACAATTCCATGATAGTGCCCGATGTGGTCACGAGGCAGGGGGGCGCGCCCCTCCCCCCTGGGCGCGCGCCCTACCCTCGTGAGCCCACCGTAAGGCGGTTGATGCTCTTCTTTTGCCGCAAGAAAGATAATATTCGGAAAAAAATCTGGGCGAAGGTTTCATGCCAATCGGAGTTACGGATCTCCATATATACGCGAAACGGTGAAACAGAGCCAGAGGAGAACGCAGAAACAGAGAGATAGATCCAATCTCAGAGGGGCTCTCGCCCCTCCCAAGCCATGGGAGCCAAGGAACAGAGGGTAAACCCTTCTCCCATCTAGGGAGAGGGTCAAGGAAGAAGAAGAAGGAGGGGGGCTCTCCCCCCCTCGCTTCCGGTGGCACCGGAGTGCCACCGGGGGCCATCATCATCACCGCGATCTTCACCAACACCACCGTCATCTTCACCAACATCTCCATCACCTTCCCCCCTCTATCTACAGCGGTCCACTCTCCCGCAACCCTCTGTACCCTCTACTTGAACATGGTGCTTTATGCTTCATATTATTATCCAATGATGTGTTGCCATCCTATGATGTCTGAGTAGATTTTCGTTGTCCTATCGGTGGTTGATGAATTACTATGATTGATTTAATTTTCTTGTGGTTATGTTGCTATCCTTTGGTGCCCATCATATGATTGAACGCGTGGATCAAACCCTAGGGTTAGTTTGTATGTTGATAGGACTATGTATTGGAGGGCAAGAGTGACAGAAGCTTCAACCTAGCATAGCAATTGATGCATACGGGATTGAAGGGGGACCAATATATCTTAATGCTATGGTTGGGTTTTACCTTAATGAACATTAGTAGTTGCGGATGCTTGCTAATAGTTCCAATCATAAGTGCATAGAATTCCAAGTCAGGGATGACATGCTAGCAGTGGCCTCTCCCACATAATACTTGCTATCGGTCTAGTAAAGTAGTCAATTGCTTAGGGGCATTTTCGCATCCCCTACCACCACTTTTCCACACTTGCTATATTTACTTTATTGTTTCTTTATCTAAACAGCCCCTACTTTTTATTTACGTAATCTTCATTATCTTGCAAACCTATCCAACAACACCTACAAAGTACTTCTAGTTTCATACTTGTTCTAGGTAAAGCAAACATCAAGCGTGCGTAGAGTAGTATCGGTGGTCGCTAGAACTTGAGGGAATATTTGTTCTAACTTTAGCTCCTCGTTGGGTTCGACACTCTTACTTATCGAAAACTGTTGACGATCCCCTATACTTGTGGGTTATCAAGACCTTTTTCTGGCGCCGTTGCCGGGGAGCAATAGCGTGGGGTGAATATTCTCGTGTGTGCTTGTTTGCTTTATCACTAAGTAATTTTTATTTGCTGTTCTTAGTTGTTTTCTATCTTTAGTTATGGGTAGGAAACGCAAAATACCAAAAAAAATTAGTTGTACCTACTGAACCAATGGTTGAAGAACCACTCAAAATCTATCACACTATCTGAAGCTTATTACTTGGATCATCTTCGATCCCTTTGTGCTCGTGCTAACCCCAACTAGCTTAGTTGAGGGCAAATCTTTAGATGAGCATGCTTGTTATGTGCGACACCGTATATCTGAAAAAGGGAAACTATTATGGGGTCAAATTCAACGTTTGCAATGCTATGCTTGGAATTTATGTGAAATATATGATTTTACTTGTTGTTCTGAAAACCCTAAGAAACACCTTCCCTACAATGTGAGTTTATGATAATGGAATCTTATCCTCGTATGCTAAGGGTGTTTATAATTACTATGATGTTCAACAAATTGAAGAATTTGTTGCTTTTAAGGGTGCTTACGAAATTGCTTCTTTGATTGAAAAGTATGGTGCTACTCTTTACGAATCTGAAAATTTTGCCATACTTAAATATTGCTATGATAATTATGCTTCTAATGCCTATGTTACATATATTGAGATACTCCGCTGTCCAAGAAGAGACTAATATTTTGCAGGAGTCTATGGAAGAAGAAATTGATGAAACTGTGAGCTCATTGGATGAAAAAGATGATGAGGAGAGCGAAGAACAAAAGGAGGAAGAGCGGATTAGCTACCCGTGCCCACTTCTAATGAGAGTAACTCTTCAACTCATACATTGTTTAATTTCCCTTCGTGCTTACCGAAGGATGATTGCTATGATGATTGTTATGATCCCGTTGATTCTCTTGAAATATCCCTTTTTGATGATGCTTGCTATGCTTGTGGCCAAGATGCCAATATAAATTATGCTTATGGAGATGAACTTGCTATAGTTCCTTATGTTAAACATGAAATTGTTGCTATTGCACCCACGCATGATAGTCCTATTATCTTTTTGAATTCTCCCGACTACACTATATCGGAGAAGTTTGCACTTATTAAGGATTATATTGATGGGTTGCCTTTTACCGTTGCACATGATGATTTTGATGAATATAATATGCATGTGCTTGCTGCTCCTACTTGCAATTATTATGAGAGAGGAACTATATCTCCACCTCTCTATGTTTCCCAATAGATAAAATTATCTATAATATAAACATACAAAAATCATAAAACGAGAAATATTTAAAGGATTAATAGATTAGATTGAAGAGAAGAAGAATACACATTATAGGTACAATTGGACACAATAGAAAGGAGGTGTTAAAACCCTCTCTTCATACATAATATGCATAGTAGGGCGCGCCATGCAAAAAAATATACATATCAATAATCAATGTGCAAAGTAAGGAACCACATCAAATGTATCACTGTAATAAGATGACAAAAACTATATAACACGATATAGTGTAAAGACTAAAAGGGAGATTCAAAAGATAATCGGGAACCTAATCATAGATGTGGGTGCAATTAGCAAAAAAATATTAATAGTATTAATAGAAATAAAGAAGAAAGTTCAAATAATAACACAAAATAGACAATAAAATAATAGTAAATAATGGGACATACTAGAGATCACAAAGGCATAGCAAGACGATCAGTCCCAAAGGGATATATATCAGAGAAGAATCAACGAGAAGATAGATCTAGAAAAATTCTACCATAGAAAAGTAAAGGCCAATGCATAGTATAAACAGTTTCTTGCAATTTTATCGTATTGGAAACATAGAGAGGTGGAGATATAGTTCCTCTCTCATAATAATTGCAAGTAGGAGCAGCAAGAACATGCATATTATATCTATCAAAATCATCATGTGCAACGGTAAAAGGCAACCCATCAATGTAATCCTTAATAAGTGCAAACTTCTCCGATATAGTGTAGTCGGGAGAATTCAAAAAGATAATAGGACTATCATGTGTGGGTGCAATAGCAAAAATTTCATGTTTAACATAAGGAACTATAGAAAGTTCATCTCCATAAGCATAATTTATATTGGCATCTTGGCCACAAGCATAGCAAGCATCATCAAAAAGGGATATTTCAAGAGAATCAACGGGATCATAACAATCATCATAGTAATCATCCTTCGGTAAACACGAAGGGGAATTAAATAATGTATGAGTTGGAGGGTTACTCTCATTAGAAGGTGGGCACGGGTGATCAATCCGCTCTTCCTCCTTTTGTTCTTCGCTCTCCTCCTCATCTTTTTCATCCAATGAGCTCATAGTTTCATCAATTTCTTCTTCCATAGATTCCTGCAAAATATTAGTCTCTTCTTGGACAGGGGAGTAGTTCTCAATATATGGTTTAACATAAGGATTAGAAGCATAATTATCATAGCAATATTTAAGTCTGGCAAAATTTTCAGATTCGTAAAGAGTAGCACCATACTTTTCAATCAAAGAAGCAACTTCGTAAGCACCCTTAAAAGCAACAAATTCTTCAATTTGTTGAACATCATAGTAATTATAAACACCCTTAGCATACGAGGATAAGATTCCATTATCAATAAACTCACATTGGTAGGGAAGGTGTTTCTTAGGGTTTTCAGAACAACAAGTAAAATCATAATAATAGCATAAATTCCAAGCATAGCATTGCAAACGTTGAATTTGACCCCATAATAGTTTCCCTTTTTCAGATATACGGTGTCGCACATGACAAGCATGCTCATCTAAAGATTTGCCCTCAACTAAGCTAGTTGGGGTTTTAGCACGAGCACAAAGGGATCAAAGATGATCCAAGTAAAAAGCTTCAGTAGTGTGATAGATTTTGAGTGGTTCTTCAACCATTGGAGCAGTAGGTACAACTAATTTTTTTTTGTATTTTGCGTTTCCTACCCATAACTAAAGATAGAAAACAACTAAGAACAGCAAATAAAAATTACTTAGTGATAAAGCAAACAAGCACACACGAGAATATTCACCCCACGCTATTGCTCCCCGGCAACGGCGCCAGGAAAAGGTCTTGATAACCCACAAGTATAGGGGATCGCAACAGTTTTCGATAAGTAAGAGTGTCGAACCCAACGAGGAGCTAAAGTTAGAACAAATATTCCCTCAAGTTCTAGCGACCACCGATACTACTCTACGCACGCTTGATGTTTGCTTTACCTAGAACAAGTATGAAACTAGAAGTACTTTGTAGGTGTTGTTGGATAGGTTTGCAAGATAATGAAGATTACGTAAATAAAAAGTAGGGGCTGTTTAGATAAAGAAACAATAAAGTAAATATAGCAAGTGTGGAAAAGTGGTGGTAGGAGTTGCGAAAATTGTCCCTTAAGCAATTGACTACTTTACTAGACCGATAGCAAGTGTTATGTGGGAGAGGCCCCTGCTAGCATGTCATCCCTTACTTGGAACTCTATGCACTTATGATTGGAACTATTAGCAAGCATCCGCAACTACTAATGTTCATTAAGGTAAAACCCAACCATAGCATTAAGATATATTGGTCCCCCTTCAATCCCGTATGCATCAATTGCTATGCTAGGTTGAAGCTTCTGTCACTCTTGCCCTCCAATACATAGTCCTATCAACATACAAACTAACCCTAGGGTTTGATCCACGCGTTCAATCATATGATGGGCACCAAAGGATAGCAACATAACCACAAGAAAATTAAATCAATCATAGTAATTCATCAACCACCGATAGGACAACGAAAATCTACTCAGACATCATAGGATGGCAACACATCATTGGATAATAATATGAAGCATAAAGCACCATGTTCAAGTAGAGGGTACAGCGGGTTGCGAGAGAGTGGACCGTTGTAGATAGAGGGGGGGAAGGTGATGGAGATGTTGGTGAAGATGACGGTGGTGTTGGTGAAGATCGCGGTGATGATGATGGCCCCCGGTGGCACTCCGGTGCCACCGGAAGCGAGGGGGGGAGAGCCCCCCTCCTTCTTCTTCTTCCTTGACCCTCTCCCTAGATGGGAGAAGGGTTTACCCTCTGTTCCTTGGCTCCCATGGCTTGGGAGGGGAGAGAGCCCCTCCGAGATTGGATCTATCTCTCTGTTTCTGCGTTCTCCTCTGGCTCTGTTTCACCGTTTCACGTATATATGGAGATCCGTAACTCCGATTGGCCTGAAACCTTCGCCCAGATTTTTTTTCCGAATATTATCATTCTTGCGGCAAAAGAAGAGCATCAACCGCCTTACGGTGGGCTCACGAGGGTAGGGCGCGCGCCCTGGGGGGAGAGGCGCGCCCCCCTGCCTCGTGACCACATCGGGCACCGTCTCGCGTGGATTTTTCTTCTAGAATTTCCCATATTTTCCAAAAATAAGCTCCGTCCATTTTTATTCCGTTTGGATTCTGTTTGATATGGATATTCTGCGAAACATAAAACATGCAACAGACAGGAACTGGCACTGGGCACTGGATCAATATGTTAGTCCCAAAAATAATATAAAAAGTTGCCAAAAAGTATATGAAATTGAATAATATTGGCATGGAACAATCAAAAATTATAGATACGATGGAGACGTATCAGCATCCCCAAGCTTAATTCCTGCTCGTCCTCGAGTAGGTAAATGATAAAAAAGAATAATTTTTGATGTGGAATGCTACCTAGCATAATCTTGATCATATGTCCAATCATGGCATGAATATTAAAACACGAGTGATTCAAAGCAATAGTCTATCCTTTGACATAAAAACAATAATACTTCGAGCGTACCAATAAAGCAATCGTGTGTTTTCAAAACAACAAGGCCAAAGCAAGCTTATCCCTACAAAATCATACAGTTTGGCCATGCTTCATTTTCGTCACACAAAATGCCCCCATCATGCACAACCCCGATGACAAGCCGAGCAATTGGTTCATACTTTTTAACGCGCTTCAGCTTTTTCAACCCTCACGCAATACATGAGCGCAAGCCATGGATATAGCACTATAGGTGGAATAGAATATAATAATGGAGGTTATGTGGAGAAGGCAAAAAAGGAGAAAGTCTCACATCGACGCGGCTAATCAACGGGCTATGGAGATGCCCCTCAATTGATGTCAATGCGAGGAGTAGGGATTGCCATGCAACGGATGCACTAAGAGCTATAAGTGTATGAAAGCTCAACAAAAGAAACTAAGTGGGTGTGCATCCAACTTGCTTGCTCATGAAGACCTAGGGCATTTGAGGAAGCCCATCGTTGGAATATACAAGCCAAGTTGTATAATGAAAATTCCCACTAGTATATGAAAGTGACAACTCAAGAGACTCTCTATATGAAGAACATGGTGCTACTTTGAAGCACAAGTGTGGTAAAAGGATAGTAACATTGCCCATTCTCTCTTTTTCTCTCATTTTTTTTGTTTTCTTCTTTTTTTTGGGCCTTCTCTCTTTTTTTTGGCCTTTCTATTTTTTTATATATTTTTTTATTTTCATCTGGAGTCTCATCCTGACTTGTGGGGGAATCATAGTCTCCATCATCCTTTCCTCACTGGGGCAATGCTCTAATAATGATGATCATCACACTTTTATTTACTTACAACTCAATATTACAACTCGATACTAGAACAAAGGTATGACTCTATATGAATGCCTCCGGCGGTGTATCGGGATGTGCAATGATCTAGCATAGCAATGACATCAAAAAAACGGACAAGCCATGAAAACATCATGCTAGCTATCTTACAATCATGCAAAGCAATATGACAATGAATGCTCAAGCCATGTATATGATGATGATGGAAGTTGCATGGCAATATATCTCGGAATGGCTATGGAAATGCCATGATAGGTAGGTATGGTGGCTGTTTTGAGGAAGATATAATGAGGCTTATGTGTGATAGAGCGTATCGTATCACGGGGTTTGGATGCACCGGCGAAGTTTGCACCAACGCTCGAGGTGAGAAAGGGCAATGCACGGTACCGAAGAGGCTAGCAATGATGGAAAGGTAAAAGTGCGTATAATCCATGGACTCACATTAGTCATAAAGAACTCATATACTTATTGCAAAAGTTTATTAGCCCTCGAAGCAAAGTACTACTACGCATGCCCCTAGGGGGATAGATTGGTAGGAAAAGACCATCGCTCGTCCCCGACCTCCACTCATAAGGAAGACAATCAAAGAAACACCACATGCTTCAAATTTGTCACACAACGGTTACCATACGTGCATGCTACGGGACTTGCAAACCTCAACACAAGTGTCTCTACAATCCACAACCACCCACTAGCATAACTCTAATATCACCATCTTTATATCGCAAAACTATTGCAAGGAATCAAACATATCATATTCAGCGATCTACAAGTTTATGTAGGATTTCATGACTAACCATGTGAATGACCAATTCCTGTCATCTCTCTAAATAGATATAAGTGAAGCAAGAGAGTTTAATTCTTTCTACAAAAGATATGCCCAAACTCTAACAAATATAAGTGAAGCAAAAGAGCATTCTACAAATGGCGGTTGTATATGTAAAGACAAACAGGCAATCCAAACTTCAAATGATATAAGTGAAGCACATGAAGCATTCTATAAAGCCATGCTCAAAAGATATAAGTGAAGTGTAATGAGCATTCTATAAATCAACCAAGGACCATCTCATACCAGCATGGTGCATAAAAGAAAAATAAAAACCTAATTGCAAAAGACTCTCCAAGACTTGCACATGTCGCATGAACGAAACGAATCTGAAAACATACCGATATTTGTTGAAGAAAGAGGGTATGCCTCCCCAGCATCCCCAAGCTTAGACGCTTGAGTCTCCTTGAATATTTACTTGGGGTGCCTCAGGCATCCCCAAGCTTGAGCTCTTTCCTCTCTTCCTTCTTCTCACATCGAAACCTTCTCAATCAAACACTTCATCCACACAAAACTTCAACAGAAAACTCGGTAAGATCCGTTAGTATAATAAAGCAAATCACCACTCTAAGTACTGTTGCAAACCAATTAATATTTTGTTCTTGCATTGTGTCTACTTTAGTATAACTTTTTCATGGCTTAATCCACTGATATAAATTGATAGTTTCATCAAAACAAGCAAACTATGCATCAAAAACAGAATCTGTCTAAAACAGAACAGTCTGTAATAATTTGAACATTCACCATACTTATGATACTTGAAAAATTCTCAAAAATTAGGAAAAATAAAAAATTTGTATAGGAATACAGTGCAAAAAGAATCAGAACCATTTGATGTTCCAGCTAAAAATGTAAAATCGCACACTACAGCCAAAGTTTCTGTCCTGCACCGTACAAACCATCAAGCAAATGTAAACATCCTAAAGGCAAACCTTGGCACATTATTTTTATAATACAATGGAATTGTACAAGGGGATAATTATTTTTGTTGAAAAGTTTCTGTAATTAAGATTCACAAAGTTGTCGTGAGCATAAACAAAGTTCAAGGAGCTCTCCCACTTCAACAATGCTTGTCTTTCTCACTTTCACTTTACTTTTTGAAAAAGTTTTGGGTTCCCCTCTTTATTTTTGTT
>NC_053026.1:16442291-16535534 GCF_003073215.2 Triticum urartu
CAAGCTTGCCACAGAGTTTTTTCTAAATCTTTCAGTGGCCATGGCCTGAAAGAATTTGGAGTTTTCCTCTCCCACTTTTATATATCTAATTGTACATCTTTTCCTCCAGTAGAAGTATTGCATGTGAAGCAGGTGTTCATGGTGCATTTTAATTATTTTCCTGAAATTAAACTCAGGCCTGGATAAAGATCTCTTATCTTCAAGATTGTCCAACCAAAGAATTACCCAGTTACACTTCTCAATCAACCTTTTGATGTGTGATAAACCTTTCTGCCATTTCTTGAGAGCAAACCTCAAAGCTTTCAGTTTGTCCACAATTATAGCTGAAATATGAGTCTAACGACTGGGGCGAGCCCACACCTCCTGCACACATTCCATAAAGCCTGCCCGATGAATCCAAAAGTTTTCAAACCTAAAGATATGTGCTTTGGGAATTGCTGTACTTATGGCCACCAGACAAGGAACATGATCAGACGCAGTCTTTGCCAAAGGGGTCAGTTGGGTCATGGGATATATGTTAATCCAACTTGCAGAAGTAAAAACCCAGTCCAACTATTCCAGGAGTGGCCTGTCTTGCATGTTAGACCATGTGAATTTGCGTCCTTTTAGAGGAAGTTCTAACAATCCCAAATGGCCAATTATTTCATTGAAAATGAACATATCATTAATGTCACCCCCGGGGAGATTTCTATTATCAATGGAACGGATGAAGTTGAAGTCCCCCATTAACATCCACATCTCATTCGGATCAATGTCCAAATTGTAAATCCAGGAGACAAACTCATCTCGCAACTCACCCTGGCATGGACCATACACATTAACCAGAAACCATTGTTCATTATTATGGACCGAGGTAAAATGCATAACAATAGCGTATGGTTTAACTGTGAGAAGGGTGCCACGAAACATATCAAATCGCCACGCTGTTAAGAGGCCCCCAGATGCTCCGCTAGAGGGAGACTCAACAAATTGATCAAACCCTTGAGGACAAATGCTTTTCATGATAGAGCGCGAGCAAGAGGATAACTTAGTTTCCTGCAAACAAAGGACTGAGCACTGACTCTCTATCACTTTCTCCCTGACAGAGCTTTGCCTAGCTTCTGAATTCAGACCACGAACATTCCAGCATAAAACTTTCCAACTACGCGTTGTGACACGATTCATGGATAACCATTGCGTATAGAAGTAATAAAAGTGTGGCACATAATGCTGCACCCTCCAAAATAAAGCTAAATTCAGTACCCTAGAGTGTCACTTCCCAGCCCGGACTTAGTTCAACAGTAATAAAAACAGACACATCCAGCACCATCAGACTTGGCATATAAAGTAACATAAAAACTAATTGGAAGATGCAGATGAGTTCTCCTGAGGATTAGCCATAAGCTTGTCCACCGTTAGGAGCGCAGGATCAACCTCCAACTGCGCCCCCACAGCTTGAAGAACATGAAGCGGGGTGTGAGGTGGTGCAGTGGGCCGAGCGTCTTCATCATCCGCCAAAGTGGACTGGGCCTTGTCCTCCATGGGCTTTGCACGGGGGCGCTTTTTAGATGGCTGCAGAGAAAGTTGCTCAAAGACCACGTTTTTGTACCCATCCAACTTTGCCGCGCTCCGAGTGCAACGCCTAAGTGACGTATCAACAACAGGAGTCTTCTTCTTGTGTCGCCGCTTACGAGCAGAGGATTGCTCCACAGAGAACAAAGGTGTTGATTGAACTGATACTAGAAGAGCAGAACTAGCAGACTCAATTTCTTCATAAACAGACTCCGAAACAGCAGGCACCACCTCAAATAAAGCTCTGGCCACAGGGCGCTTCTGCATGACAGGTTTTCTGACAGCAGGAATAAGAGGCAGTGAAGCAATCAAACAACTAATCATCCTTGACTCATCAAAGGCAATGGACCACGACCTCTTGGAGTAGATGATTGTGCCCATCGGCTTGGGGAAGAAAGATCTTGGCACTTCCTTGATAGAGAAATCAAACATAAGGTTTTGGAAGGACCTTTGCCAAATCATCTCTGGGGGAAGAGGAGGTCCTGCCACAATACGTGCCATGCCAATAAAAATCTGATGCTGCTGAATCATAGGGGGATGGTAGGGCACAATGGCTAACTGATTCTCCTCAAGGACAGGGTTAAGCTCATGTTGTTGCTGGATTTCACCTTCTTGTTCTTGCTGCTCTACAGAAACAGACCCTTCTGGCTGATCAATCACTATTGAAACTTGATCCTGTTCGGGAGCAGCAGGTGGCACATTGTCAGCTTCATCTCCCCACAGGGCATTGCCCCAACCAGGTGCAGGCGCTTCGTTATTGACCAGTGGAGGCGGCGGAGCGAGAGGTGCATCATTCTAACCCAGCATTGGGTATGGAGGTAAGGCAAACATCAGATTATCAGGCACCAGATTGCCAGGCAAAGGGTGAGGGTTTCCATCGAGACGCATAGGGTCTTCGTCATTTGGCATCTGGTCTGCAAAATCTGCGCCAAGAACATAGCAAGCGGCCGTCCAAGATACTTGAGCACCTCCATACTCTGCATAATCACCAAAAACCACATCCCTTGGAACCAAAGGCGTATTTGGGAAACTAGCTTCAACCAAAGTCCGGACAAGATAAGGGTCTTCACTATCCCAAGAAATAAACTTTCCGAAAGTGCCTACAGCCTGCGAGATGTATTCAGTGGTGCGGTAATCCAGGGGAATCCCAATGAACATTAACCAACCCTTACGAAAACCATGTGTTCCTTTGAAATTATCTCCCTCATCATGCTTCATAAATCTGACAAAACGGTCATTGCCCAAAGGAAAAGGTGCATGCTGAAGTAGGGTATATCGAACAGTCGGATCTCTAACTTGAAACAGACCTATCCCATGAAACCACGGCTGAGCAGATCGAACCATAATACCTCTATTCTGCAGAAACTGGACGACTTCATTCCGCATCGGGCCGAACGGCCCCTCCGGCACCGGCATCACCTCTGCAACCATGTAATCCTCATGCCGGCGGGGTGGACGCGTTGCGGGCGTGAAGAAGGTGCGTGGAAGCCGACGATCGCCACCATCAATGATGAGATGTCCAGGGGGCACAAAGCGCTGTGTGTCGAGCTCATAGTTCGCCATAGAAGAGACCGGAGCTTGTTGGGGGTTTTCGTTGGTTTGGGGAAAGGGAAGATACAATGGAGGCGGCGGCGATGGGACTGGACAGTCTATCCCAATAACTCCGGCTCTGTTCCCATGAGTAGCAGCAGATTCCAATAAACTCGTTTTTTGTTGAACTGAAATTGGCCTCCAAACCAATCCATTGGAGCGCGCGAAATCATTACAGGCCTGGCTAGAGTGACCAGGACGGGAGCAAGCCATGCAGACTACTCGCCTTCCACAAGTCGTTGACATGTGGCCCTTCTGAGAGCAAATAGTACAGGTGATCACACGGTCCACCATGTCATCGACCATGGCATCAAACTGCCTGGCTTCCTCCTGAGATGAGGGGATATCCGGACGATGAGAAGGAGATGGGCTCGAAGGCCCAGAGGCAGATGGGCCAGATATTGAAGGTGAGGTAGAATCCCGACGGGCCTCCAAAGCCTCTGGGCCAGAATCCAGGCAAATATTTTGAACTGGCGACAATCCCGCCTCTACACAACTGTCGAGCGAGAATTCCGCATGCACAGGGGAAGGGCCCTCCAAAACCGGATCAATTACCGGCGAAGCAGATCCCGGCCGGCTCAACGCCGGCAAGGGAGTAACTGTTCCAAAAACGATAGGTGGACGTGCCGCCGTCCAACACAAGTCCATGGGTGGCGAAGGATGTATGACTACACGTTCATGTGCAGGAAGATTATACCCCGCATCTATCATGAAATCAATGCACTCTTGCATAGCCAGATATCTATATCCTTTGCAAGCAGAGTATCGCTCAAACATGGCAAAAGAAAGCTTTTTACGAGCAGAAGGAGCAATCTTAAGAGCTGATCTAACCGGAGGCTTATTCATGGCCAAAAGACCTAAAGATGAACGACGCTTAGTAGGACTAACTAGAATCCATTCGGCGTCACATTCCTTCCTCCAGATCCGGAGCTCTCTAATCCAATTAGGCCCCCCATTTCCCCACAGATGAAAATAGCATTTGAACAGATCGCATGCATAGGAACGGAGATCCATAATAAGAAAACCAACTTGCTTGCAAGAGACATGAAAGGTGTAAACCTTATCCTTGATGTGAAGAACCTGAAGATCAATTGCCGAACCTCCAATTACTGCCTCCAAAACAGCGGCCACAGAATCCTCTGAGAGACGAAAAGTATGGCGGCTGAATGAAGCCACTAAGATGAATGACCTCCTGTGCTCGGCGGGGTGGACCGTATGTCCAGTAGATCTGAAGACCTCTTCTACAAAAACCCTAACCTTGGAGAAATCCAAGCCAAGGGTAGATACACCAGGCGAACCCATACTAGATGGGTATTACCTTGGTCCCAGAAGAACGCCGGAACAGATGATCGGAGAGAATCCAGAAGTTAGTGGAGAATGAGGCAGATCGCCGGAGAGGGTGGGGGAGCCGAGGTGGAGGGTGGGAGCGCCATCATGGTGTCTTGCATTGCCATGCCATCTGCTTAGATTAGACATGCTTTGTGTGAATGCCTCCTGTTTGCTTTCTATATCAGATATGTGAATTGTGCAATGCCATGTTTTTCAGCCGGTTATCATATATGTGAATTATGCACCGCCATGGAGCCAAGCATCATATATGTGAATTATCTCATGCCATCTTTTTTTCATTATGTATTCCATTTGTCGACAATCTGTGTATATTGAACTACTCTTCATGTGTATCAGCCATTTGAGCCGGTTATGGAAAAATCTGGAGTGAAAACAAGGTCTTCAGAGCAGGCAATGGTACCTGTTGAGCATATATCTCGATGGTTACAGGGAGCTCCTCAAAGGAGGATTCAAAGATAGATGACCAGTCCTATATCCCACCTGAGGTGTATGCTCTAAGTAGCAATGTTTATATATATTTCTCATATGATGCATATGGTGTCTTGCATTGCTTAGTTTAGACATCATATGCACAATATTGAATTCTATCTGCTTAGTATAGAGATCATACATGCGAGTGCCAGCTGCTTAGTATATGAATAAATTGTGTCAATTATATCATGCCATCCTGTATACTTAGACAACATGTATGTGAATTATTTCATCCCAACCTATTTTAGAAAGACATCATATAGTTTTGTCATGTCATCCTGTTTAGGTACTCATCATATGTTGAATTATGCCATTATATCCTGTTAAGTTATCCATCATATATCTGAAACTGTGTCATGCTATCCTGATTAGTTAGGCATCATATATGTGAAACTGTGTCATGCTGTCCTATTTGGTTAGTCAACATATATGTGAATTACCACATCTGTCTGTCATACAATGTCTGTACGTTCAATTTCTTTTCTTGTTTATCAGCCATTTGAATTGGAGGGGGTGATGGCAATATCTAAGGGAGCAAAAACCCGTTCTTCACAAAAGACAGTGCTACCTGTCGATGTAGATAGAGCCATGGTTGTACTGGCCCACAAACTAGCCCCACCACACATAATCGAGACTCTTCCAGATTGCACACTTACACCGTTGGGCAGAGAATCAGCTACAACCCATCTAACCGCAATCCCAGTGGATAGTAACCCACTTATAGTTGACAAAGCACCATGTCCACCACAGAGTACCTGAGGGAGTCCTGGATTAGGGGGTGTTCGGATAGCCGAACTATACCTTCAGCCGGACTCCTGGACTATGCAGATACAAGATTGAAGACTCCGTCCCGTGTCCGGAAGGGACTTTCCTTGGCGTGGAAGGCAAGCTTGGCGATACGGATGTTTAGTTCTCCTACCATTGTAACCGACTCTATGTAACCCTAACCCTCTCCGGTGTCTATATAAACCCGAGGGTTTTAGTCCGTAGGACAACATACACATCAACAATCATACCATAGGCTAGCTTCTAGGGTTTAGCCTCTCTGATCTCGTGGTAGATCTACTCTTGTACTACCCATATCATCAATATTAATCAAGCAGGACGTAGGGTTTTACCTCCATCGAGAGGGCCCAAACCTGGGTAAAACTTCGTGTCCCTTGCTTCCTGTTACCATCCGGCCTAGACGCACAGTTCAGGACCCCCTACCCGAGATCCGCCGGTTTTGACACCGACATTGGTGCTTTCATTGAGAGTTCCTCTGTGCCGTCGCCGTCAGGCCCGATGGCTCCTACGATCATCAATGGCGATGCAGTCTAGGGTGAGACCTTCCTCCCCGGACAGATCTTCGTCTTTGGAGGCTTCGCACTGCGGGCCAATTCACTTGGCCATCTAGAGCAGATCGAAAGCTATGCCCCTGGCCATCAAGTCAGATTCAGAAGTTTGAACTACACAGCTGACATCCGCGGGGACTTGATCTTCGACGGATTCGAACCACTGCCGAGCGTGCCGCACTGTCACGACGAGCATGATCTAACTCTGCCGCCGAACAGTGCCCTGGAGGCCGTACCCACATCGGCTCCGACCCTTAGACCGGAGCCGACCGCGCCGATTGAGGATGGGCGGTTGGACGCCACCTCGGGGGCTGTGATCCCAACGGCGGTTGAGCCGAACACCAGCCCCGTACTCTGCGAGGCTCATGACTCCAAGGAGCCGGACTCCTCTCCGGACTCCGAGCCCTCTGCGCCCCTGCCAGTCGAATCTGAATGGGCGCCGATCATGGAGTTCACTGCCGCAGACATCTTTCAGCACCCGCCTTTCGGTGATATCCTGAAGTCACTTAAGTCTCTCTCTTTATCAGGGGAGCCCTGGCCGGACTACGGTCAGCAAGGTTGGGGTACGGACGATGAAGAAATTCAAAGCCCACCCACCACCCACTTTGTAGCCACTGTCGACGATTTAACCGACATGCTCGACTTCGACTCCGAAGACATCGACGATACGGACGCCGATGAAGGGGACAATGAAGAACCAGCGCCTATTGGACCCTGGAACGCCACCGCGTCATATGACGTATACATGGTGGACGCACCAAAAGATGACGACGAGGAGCGGAAGGACGCACCGAAGGATTGTTCCCTTGAAAAGAAGTCAAAGCGGTGACGCAAGCGCCGCCCCAAATCCCGCCTCGACAGAAATAGAGATCACACAGACCCAGCGCTGGAGCAGGGCGAACCGCTGCCGGACAATGGCAATCCGGATAATCAAACCGAACAAACAAATCCTATCAAGGATGATGGTCCGGACGACATAACGCCGGACAGGCACCCGGAGCAGCAGAACGCCCGTAAAAGGCTTGTTGCCACCGCGAGGAGCCTCAAAAAGCAAAAGCGAAGGCTCAAGGCCGCGCAAGACACACTCCAATTCAGATGGAGCAAAATACTCAACACTGCAGCAAGGTACGACGACAATCGCCCCCCAAGAGCTACCCAAAGCGGAGGCTGCTACCCGAATTCGATGAGGAGGCCGCAGACCCCCCCACAACGAAATATCAAAGACACCTGGTTGGATAGACGACCCCTCTACCAACACAGAGCGGCATACAACGCCGCTCACAATACAACACGCGACCCAGGCGAGGGTTCGCACCCAAAGGACGGCGCAACAAGATCCATCTCTCGACCACGCAAGCGCCCCCCAACATACAATGCAACACAACAAATATCCGAACAACGCGGTACACCCAGCTACAGGGGTGCCGCACACCCTCTATGTTTCACCGACGAGGTGCTGGACCATGAATTTCCAGAGGGATTCAAACCCGTAAACATAGAAGCATACGATGGAACAACAGACTCCGGGGTTTGGATTGAGGACTATATCCTTCATATCCGTATGGCTCGAGGAGATGATCTCCACGCCATCAAATACTTACCCCTCAAGCTCAAAGGGCCAGCTCGTCACTGGCTCAAAGGCCTCCCCGAAAGCTCCATTGGAAGTTGGGAAGAGCTCGAAGACGCCTTTCGGGCAAATTTTCAAGGGACTTATGTCCGACCTCCGGATGCGGATGATCTGAGTCATATAACTCAGCAGCCCAGAGAGTCATCCCAAAAGCTTTGGAATAGGTTTCTTACTAAAAAGAACCAGATTGTCGACTGTCCGGACGCCGAAGCCTTAGCGGCTTTCAAGCATAGTGGCCGAGAACGATGGCCGCATTAACAAACCTCATGACCCGCTTTTGCGTGGGTGAGGACAGCTGGCTAGCCAGATGCAGCACCAGCGACCCCAGTACATCGGAAGTTAGAGATGGAAACGGGAAATCATGGCGCAACAGCAATAACAAACGCCGGAATAAAGAAGACAACACGAAGGGCACGGCAGTAAATGCTGGATTCAAAAGCTCTCGGCCAGGTCAAAAGCCGCCCACTAAAGGCACCAGGGATGAACTGTCCAGCCTCAACAAAATTCTGGACCAAGTATGTCAGATCCACAGTACCCCGGGTAAACCTGCTAATCATACCCACAGAGAATGTTGGGTCTTCAAGCAGTCCGGCAAGCTCAACGCCGTACACAAGGGGGAGGACACTCCAAGTGAAGACGAGGATGAGCCCCCCAAGCAAGACACGGGGGAACAAAAGAAATTCCCACCAGAAGTCAAAACAGTAAACGTACTACACATGATCAAGGGAAAAAACAATGCGGCACCACCAGGAATATATACCCAAGTGCCTGTCACCTCGAAGTCCTGCCAATGGTCGTCTCAACCGATCACTTTCGACCATCGTGATTACTCAGCAAGTATCCGACACGTAGGATGGGCTGCCTTGGTATTAGACCCAGTAATAGGCGGATATCACTTCACACGAGTCTTGATGGACGGCGGCAGCAGCCTAAACCTAATATACTAGGATACAATCCGCGGGATGGGGTTAGACCCAACACAAATTCGACATAGCAATACTACCTTTAAAGGAGTAACGCTGGGCCCAGGGGCTCGTTGTACGGGCTCCCTCCTACTACAAGTTATATTCGGCTCCCCCGATAACTTCCGTAGCGAGCATTTAACCTTCCACATCGGTCCTTTTCAAAGTGGCTATCAAGCACTACTCGGGCGTGAAGCTTTCACTCGCTTTAATGCAATACCACACTATGCCTCCCTCACACTCAAGATGCCCGGTCCACGCGGCATTTATTTTAGAGCACGGAAATATCAAGCGATCTCTGCGTGCCGAAGAGAGTGAGGCTGCCTTGGCAGCCACACAATAAAGGTGCCCGGACTAGCCAAAGCGCCCCATAGGTCGTCAAGACCTCAGACACAACTAATCGAGTCCGGCGCCGCTACTTATACCAAATAAATGGTCACACCCCTATTTACAAGGGGCTGAACACGCGCAGACATGTGGCCATTCCTCCTCATCTTGAATTATGCATAGTTTCATCAATTATCTTTTTGCACGAAAACCTTTTTCACCTAAATTCCTCTCTTTTACAGATGATCATCATGCCACACCCGTCCAGGATACGGCACAACGGAGACACAGGCGCAGACGTGCAACAGGGACCCGCTCCAAGGATTCTTTTTAGATTAAGACCCTGCGTAAACCTTTTTTACTGTCTCTTGTTGATACATATCCACCGTTGAGAAGGATGCTGACGTCTTGGCATGTGGCCACGCCAGACCAATGCACGTACCTGGACACAAGGGGCTTCTTACGAAGGCCATTATTTATGCCCGGTTTATACCACAAAGACCGAATACCTTAGTGAGTGTTCGGCGTCGCGAGTTTGGCCCTATATGCATCAGCTCCGAATCATTGTCTTTGGTCAAATGTTGGGTTTGCCCGGCTCCTATGTTTTGGTTCCTTATGTTCCGCTTTACCGGCTAAGGAAGCACCAGGAGAACTACTACGATTGTGCCCTGGTTTATCCGGACGAGCACCTCAGTACAGAAAGCTGAAAACTGACTGTCATGATCTAGCGCGGGACTGGTCAACCACTCGATGACCCATGGGAATGTTAGAATTCCTCCGCCTTAACGAAGGGACGCTTTCCGGCCAGGCATATATGCACCCCGGGATCGGGAGAGTGCGGAGCCACCAGGGGCTATCTAGTAGCCCCACTGTCAAACTCCTATGGCTAAGTGAATGTGTTAAAGCATTATAGTCCGGTTGCCTCGCTCTCTCCGCTATCACCTCCTTAATAGGACCAAGACGTTGGGTTAAGTGTGAACGCGTGTTTCTGCGAACACCTCCGCATTATATGCGTGGGGGTTGAAGCTGACGACTGCAATCTTTCCGGTTATACACATGTATACATAAACGGCCGCCCAGGAGGCATCACATTACTTTCAGGCAAAAGTTTAGAAGTAGCCTTATGGAAATTTATAAAAGCATTTCGCTCACTCAAACATAATATTTTTTGAGCACTGGGTCTCTATCAAACGAGCACCCTCAAGAACTTCCTCAAAGTAGTGCTCAGCAGCCCTTCAACCTATGGCCGAATCCTGCGCTGCAACAGTGGTAGCATCCATCTCTGCCCAGTATGCTTCAGCACGAGCAAAGGCCATTCATGTGCCTTCTATGCACGCCGACCTCTTCATCGCATTTATGCGCGGCACCACGTCAAGGAACTGCTGCACCAAGCTGAAATAGCTGCTCGGTTTCGACCTTCCCGGCCATAGCTGATCCACAACAGACCTCATGGAGAGTCCGGACAACCTATTTAGTTCAGCCCATTCGGCTAATCGGTCCATCAATGAAAGCGGATGCTCGGGAGAAAGGAACTGTTTCCAAAACAGCTGGTCTACTTCACGGTCCGTCTGACTCTGGAAGTATTTGGCTGCATCGGCAGCGCTCGCCGCCAAATCCATATACACATCCTCCGAACTCCACGGCTGATCCAGAGGGGCATACCGTGGATCTCCGAACTTCCTCTCCAGCATAAAGGATTTCCCGGCTACAATATCCCCGGCTTCCCGCAGCTCCTCCTTCTTTGCCCTCATAGCAGAACGGAGGTCTTTTCCAGTTGCAGCAGCCTTCTCAAGGTCCGATGCCTTCGCCTGGTTTTCCTTTTCAAGAGCCCGGCAATGGTCGAGGGCGGCTTTTAATTCTACGGCCATATTAGCCATCTTATCCCGGCTCTCGCCATGCGCGGCCTTCTCGGCTCGCAACTCCTCGGCCTCCTTCAAAGCAGCCACATTACCAAATCTCGCTTGTTCATTGGCTCGGGCAAGTTCCACCCGCAAGGCTTCAACAGTGGCGGCTCCATCTGCAAGTAATAACATGTTAAGTATACTGGCTTCATGCTGCTCTTACTATGCGGCGTTTACCAGATAATAACACCTACCCTGCGCCTCGTCAAGCCTTTTGTTAACAAGCTCGATGTCAGCGTCTGCCGCATCCAACTGCCGTTCTAAATGGGCAAACTTGCGAGCCCGGCTAGCCACCGGAGCTTCCATCACCTGCACATAAAGGCAGTATGGTTATTACCTGGGAATATGATCCTCTGTTCATCGTCGTTTCTGACAACGACCAGAGTCTCAGGGGCTACTATCTACACAGGGCACACCTAGTATGTGCAGGACTATCATACATTATTTTACGTACCTCAAAGCCTGTCAGTAGACTCATAAAAGCTTTATGCAATCCGCTTTCGGTGGACGAGATTCTCTCCATCACCATATTCATCAGCAACGGTGTTCATCTGAGATGGCCGCTCGCCCCACCAACTCCCTCAGAACATCCGACCGCACACTAGACAGTGCCGGACTTGTTTGTCTACTCTCTTCGGGAGCCGGACACTGGGAAATTCGGGGGTCGACGAGATTATCTTCTGGCCTCGCCAGACTCGGAGAGGCCCTCCGCGACGACACTTCAGGGTCGCCCGCTTCCGAAGCGGAGGAGTCTGGAGGAGGCGTTTCGCTCTCCATCATCTCTGGAAGAAGATCCCCTGAAGACGAGCTCATTTGAGAGGGGCTAAGGCCCGAACTGCAAAGATACATGCAGTGGTTATCTTCTCAGAAGAAAAGACGACATATCTGTACTATTAAGGTATTTTGGGTCACTTACGACTCGTGGGAGAATTGATCCCCCCGCGGACTTTGTGCGGCAACCGCACCCCCCGGGGTAGGACCCTCTGTGGGAGACTTCTTCTCCCGTTTGGAAGCTTCGGCTTCCGAATCCCCAGACGCAATCCTTTTCCTCTTCTGGTAAACTTCCTTCATGGAGACGCTCGCTCCCTCGGCTAGAGCGGCCAGCGTTTGGGGCCCGCGACCGCCCGCATTTTCCTTCAAGGGCTCCGGGCAAGGTGCGGCCTGGAGCATCTTTTCCAATATCGGATTTTCCAAACCCTCAGGGAGCGGGGCCGAGCACCGAATCAACTTCGCCTTCGTTAGCCAGTCCTGGTCAAAAAGCGGACTCTCAGAAATAACTTCGCATCAAAGGAGAGGTAGTATGCTCGGTCGGAAGACGCCTTACCTGTTCGGTGGCGCAGTTACTACTCAGGCCCGTGTCCTCGGTGATTTCCGGACACTCCACTTGAGGTACGAAGAACGACTTGTACATCTCCTCGTGCGTCAGGCTGAGGAAATTTTGAATGGCGCACGGTCCCTCAGGATTAAACTCCCACAAGCGAAGAGGCCGGCGCTTGCAAGGCTGGACTTGGTGAACCAGCATAACTTGTGCTACCGCTACCAAACTGAAATCTCCATTAAAGAGATCTTGAATGCGTCTTTGCAGTATAGGCATGTCCTTGGCCGGACCCCTACTCAATCCTCTGCTAATCCATGACATCAGTTGTGGTGGAGGGCCCGGGCGAAAGACAGGGGCGGCCGCCCACTTGGCACTTCTAGGAGCCGTGATGTAGAACCACTCATGTTGCCACAATTCAGACACCTCTGGAATGGAACCTTTGGGCCATGCAGCTCCCGTCATCTTGCGTATTGAGGCACCTCCACACTCCGCATGTTGCCCCTCGATCATCTTCGGTTTTACTTCAAAGGTCTTGAGCCATAGGCCAAAGTGAGGGGTAACCCGGAGGAAGGCCTCGCACACAACAATAAATGTCGTGATATGAAGAAAGGAGTCCGGAGCTAGATCATGGAAATCTAGCCCGTAGTAAAACATCAAGCCCTTGACAAGAGGATCCAATGCAAGGCCTAGACCTCGGAGGAAGTGGGAGACGAACACGACGCTCTCGTTGGGTTCGGGGGAGGGGACGGCCTGCCCCCGGGGAGGCAGCCGATGCAGAATCTCGGCGGTCAGATATCTGGCCTCCCTCAACTTCTTGATGTCTTCTTCCGTGACGGAAGAAGGCACCCATCGGCCTTGAAGGCTAGATCCGGACATGACTGAAGGTTTGGAGCACCTGACCTGAACTTCGGGCGTTTGAGCTCGAGGTGGGGGAAGGATTCGATTGAGCACGGGAGGGAAAAATAAAAAGTCTTGTCCCTTTATAAAGAGGGTGGATATCGAACGTCCTCCCCGTGTCCGTTTGGACTTGCCTATGATCTAGGAGTCCTAGAAGCGGTTTGGTTACCCACACCCGTATTGATGAGAATCCCAGAATAAGGGGACACGATCTCTGCTTTAACAAGACGTGCCAAGGAAACCTCCTCGCATAACGCGCTAAGATGGGACAGTAAAACGGTTCAAATAAAAGCTTGGCCGTGGTGTGATGTCACACTACGGAGTACGTCAGCAGATTAGATTTGTGTAAATATTATTCTCTCTATGGCGATATGACGAAACTTATTTTGCAGAGCCGGACACTATCTTTGTGTTCAAAATCTTTTATGAAGTACTTGGAGGAGGAACCCGCCTTGCAATGCCGAAGACAATCTGCACGCCGGACTCGTCGTCATTGAAGCCTGGTTCAGGGGCTACTGAGGGAGTCCTGGATTAGGGGGTGTTCGGATAGCCGAACTATACCTTCAGCCGGACTCCTAGACTATGAAGATACAAGATTGAAGACTCCGTCCCATGTCCGGAAGGGACTTTCCTTGGCGTGGAAGGCAAGCTTGGCGATACGGATGTTCAGATCTCCTACCATTGTAACCGACTCTATGTAACCCTAACCCTCTCCGGTGTCTATATAAACCAGAGGGTTTTAGTCCGTAGGACAACATACACATCAATAATCATACCATAGGCTAGCTTCTAGGGTTTAGCCTCTCTGATCTCGTCGTAGATCTACTCTTGTACTACCCATATCATCAATATTAATCAAGCAGGACATAGGGTTTTACATCCATCGAGAGGGCCCGAACCTGGGTAAAACTTCGTGTCCCTTGCCTCCTGTTACCATCCGGCCTAGACGCACAGTTCGGGACCCCCTACCCGAGATCCGCCAGTTTTGACACCAATAGTACCCCCACATGAGCAGTTTGTAAAGCTGCTGCTGTGCCCAAAGCACGAAGACCACCACAGCTAACCCAAACTCCACGTTTAAAGCAGAAGAGCAACTGTTCTCAGGTCAGATTCCATAGCTATGGTCCATACTCCTTTGTTGTTGCATCACTGTATTTACTCATACCAACTACTTTCGAATTTGAAGGATCCAATTGAAACTCCAATGGCGCAACATGTATGTTTTAAACCTATTTCTTTAACTGGATTGCTGTTCTAACTTCTTGCTCTATGTTGATTTCAGTTTAAGTCGTATAAACAGTTATGTTCCCATGTGATGCACATTACAAGTGCTGCCAATGCTGCGTAGTTTCTCACACTTATATTCTGTCTATGCTGCTGTGTCTTAAAAATATATGAGTTGAACTGTGTCTCTATCTTGATCAGGGAACATAAACTAGAATGATATGGACAATACAGTGACCATAGTACATAGATATATGTTTGTTTCATGCTGTTATCCTGTCCACCTTACTACTGAACCGGTTTACCAAAATGAGTTTCGTATACTACAAGCTGAACCTGCGATGTGTCTGCTTGTTTCTCTTGTAGTATGCAAACCGAATATTGGAGAAGAGCACCCCACTATGCAATGGTAGAGAAAGTAATGCAGATAAGGTTCAAGATAGTGAGACAACCCTGTTCGTCTCCAAGAAAGGTGATAAAATGATCTTGTAGACAGTGAGAAAACCCCACAGTCCTGCCTTGATGTAGTGTTCGAGTTACTGGCCAGTACCGCTGGCACAAGCTCTTCAAACTCGCTGCCTGAATCACTTCGGCTTCTTCAGTCTCAGCTACAAGCTGAAAAGCATCAGTCAGTTGTGCTGCGGCAAGAAGCTAAAGGACTGAGGAAGTCCCTGCAGAATTCAGATGCGTACTTTCTTGTGCAACAGCAAGCGCTGGAGGATTTAAGCGCCAAACAAGAGAAAGTTAATAAGCTTGCTAAGCATCTTGCCAGCATTATGGGTACCCAGGATATTGTTTCTTCAACTCTTCTGAAGTGGTTTCGGTTCTGGACTTGTTTTGCTGCGGCGTTTATATGCTGCTTTGTTCCCTATATTTGCACTGGTGGCGAACTTTGATGCCCAGTGGATCTAATATGTGTAATAGCCGTGATAGCCTAGCATAAGTTGCTTGCTTATTTATTTCCTTGTTGTCTTGTATATTTGTTTGCTTGTAGTTAGTGCAGTTCTTTTTCCGCGGTTTGCTAGTGGCTGCAATAAACTATTTTTTAAAACTAGGCCACAATAACCATGGGCTAATATTTACTATAGTGACAATGGGCCTCCTACGGGCCGTAGAAACAGTGGGCCTTCTACGGGCCGTAGAAACAGTAGGCCTTCTACGGGCCGTAGAAACAATGGGCCTTCTATGGGCCATAGAAACAATGGGCCTTCTACGGGCCGAATCATCAATGGGCCTTATACGGGCCGTATGATCGATCGGCCAAACATGGGCCAATAACAGGCCACATTATGGCCGTAAACGGGCTAGAGTTGGAATCGTCCGTTCATGGGACGACCATAATGAGCCATCGTTAATAGGCCGTATTTGATGACGCTATGAAAACGGCCCAACGTATTAACGGACCACAAACGGGCCGACTGTAACCACGGGCTGAATTTGACCCACAAGCAGAAAATGACAGTAACGGGCCATAAGTAAAGGAATGCTGGAAATGAGCCCAAGAATAAATGGGCTCTGAGAAGGCCGAAAGATAACATGGGCTAGAAACGGCCCAATGGAATAACGGGCCGTTAATGGGTATAAAGTGATACGTTGTTCATTATGGGCCAGTTTCACCACGGGCCGTTAATGGGTGTAAAGTGATACACTGTTCAGTACGGGCCAGTTTCACCACGGGCCGTTAATAGGCCAAGAGTTACATAGGGCCTCATATGGGCCGAAAGACGTCATGGGCCATACATGGGCCAGAAGTGAAAACGGGTTGGAATCATATTGGATGGACCAGATGACGCTACTGGCCCTAATTCGGATAGGGCGTAACGTGCCTTGGGTTAGCGGGCTGTAAATGGGCTATATGCGAACAGGCTGTTAACAGGCTTTCCATGGGCCGGCCCGCCACCTTTTGACCAAGTCAAATGGGCCGGCCTTTTCACAGGAATGGGCCTCTGTTGGGTCGTGCCACATGTCGATGTATCATAGGCGCCTTCTGTCCAATGAGTGGATGACATCTGTCCCTACGATGAGCCGACACGTGTTTCCTCCAGCCAATGATGATTTTACACGTGGAAAATCCCCATTGGTCGGGGCTATTAATGGGTTATCGGATCCAAAACCCGACCCAATAGCTTAACGGCGTTCCATTACGGTGGATGCCACATGTCGGTCACCCTTGACGAAAGCACTTCTGTGACGCGCGATTTATCGTCATGGAAGTGCACACTTCCGTGATGATAATTTTGGTAATGCCATGGAACACTTCTACGACACCACATGTATGACTATCTTGATTCTGTCATAAAATCGTCATGGATGTACATGCATGACAAAAAACGCGAACTACTGTGACAAACACGTATCATCACGGAAGTGTATTTTTTTTGTAGTGTATATTCGTAATACATGCCTACATTACATTGATGAATTGGAGCTAGTTCTGTGTACCCTATGTTATAACTATTGCATGAGGAATCGCAATTGGCATAATTCTCCATCACCGATCCAATGCCTACGAGCTTTTCATATTGTTCTTTCCTTATTTACTTTACCGTTGCCACTGTTACAATTACTACAAAACTATTACTGTTACTTTTGCCACCGTTACCGTTACTTCCATACTACTTTGCTACTAAATACTTTGCTACAGATACTAAGTTATCCAGGTGTGGTTGAATTGACAACTCAACTGCTAATACTTGAGAATATTCTTTGGCTGCCCTTGATTAGGAATAAATCGAATCAATAAATTTGGGTTGAATACTCTACCCTCGAAAATTGTTGCGATCCCCAATACTTGTGGGTTATCACCACATGGAAAACCCATTTATGCAAACCAAGCATGATTAGGAACTAGGAAATATAGCACTTGTATATGTTTCTCATGTATTAAGTGCATCCAAATTCGATTTATTCCTCACATGTTAACAATAACATAATGCAGCCACAACAATTGAACATCGCATTGCAGAATTGAACCAAGGAGTGACTAAACACCACAACAAATGAACCAAACGTTCACTCATCACCACATTGCACAATATAACATACTCCTAATAGAAGATCAGGAAGTTAACCAAACAAAGCATGCTTAACAACTGGGAAATCTAGCAATTGTATTTATTTCTCATGAATTTAGTATAGCCAAATTCGATTTATTCCTCACATGGTATACAATAACAGAATGCAGCCACAACAATTGAACATCGCATTGCAGAATTGAACCAAGCAGTTAACTAAACACCACAACAAATGAACCAAACGTTAACTGAGCACCACATTGCACAATATAACATACTCATAATAAAAGATCAGATAGTTAACCAAACCAAGCATGCTTAACAACTTGGAAATATAGCAATTGTATTTGTTTCTCATGTATTTAGTACAACCAAATTCGATTTATTCCTCACATGGTATACAATAAGAGAATGCAGCCACAACAATTGAACATCGCATTGCAGAATTGAACCAAGCAGTTAACTAAACACCACAACAAGTGAACCAAGCCACAACAAATGAACAAGGCAGTTAACTAAACACTGCTACCTCTTGAGCACTGCGTTGGATTTCCCCAAAGAGGATAGGATGATGCAGCAAAGTAGCGTAAGTATTTGCCTCAGTTTTTGAGAACCAAGGTATCAATCCAGTAGGAGGCTACGCACGAGTCCCTCGTACCTACACAAAAGCAATAGCTCAACGCAACCAACGCGCTTAGGGGTTGTAAATCCCTTCACGGTAACTTACGAAAGTGAGATCTGATAGAGATGATAAATAATATTTTTGGGTATTTTTGGTATAGATATGCAAAGTAAAAAGTAAAAGGCAAAGTAAAAAAGCAAAGCAATAAATAAGTGATGGAGATTGATATGATGAGAAAGAGACCCAGGGCCATAGGTTTCACTAGTGGCTTCTCTCGAGAGCATAAGTATTCTATGGTGAGTGAACAAATTACTGTTGAGCAATTGATAGACTTGAGCATAGTTATGAGAATATCTAGGTATGATCATGTATATAGGCATCACGTTTGAGACAAGTAGACCGACTCCTGCCTGCATCTACTACTATTACTCCACTCATCGACCAATCTAGAGTATTAAGTTAAAAACAGAGTAATGCCTTAAGCAAGATGACATGATGTAGAGGGATAGTTTCATGCAATATGATAAAAACCCCCATCTTGTTATCCTCGATGGCAACAATACAATACGTGCCTTGCTGCCCCTTCTGTCACTGGGAAAGGACACCGCAAGATCGAACCCAAAGCTAAGCACTTCTCCCATGGCAAGAAAAACCAATCTAGTAGGCCAAACCAAACTGATCATTCGAAGAGACTTACAAAGATAACCAATCATACATAAAAGAATTCAGAGAAGATTCAAATATTATTCATAGATAGAGTGGATCATAAACCCACAATTCATCGGTCTCAACAAACACACCGCAAAAAGAAGATTACATCGAATAGGTCTCCATGAGAGAGGGGGAGAACATTGTATTGAGATCCAAAAAGAGAGAAGAAGCCATCTAGCTACTAACTATGGACCCGTAGGTCTGAAGTAAACTACTCACATTTCATCGGAGGGGCTTGGATGATGATGTAGAAGCCCTCCGTGATCGATGCCCCCTCCGGCGGAGCTCCGGAACAGGCCCCAAGATGGGATCTCGTGGATACAGAAAGTTGCGGCGGTGGAACTAGGTGTTTGGCTCCGTATCTGATCGTTTGGGGGTACGTGGGTATATATAGGAGGAAGAAGTACGTCGGTGGAGCAACAGGGGGCCCACGAGGGTGGAGGGCACGCCTGGTGGGGGGGGGCAGGCGCGCCCCCTACCTCGTGGCCTCCTATTAATTGGCTTGACGTAGTGTCCAAGTCTCCTGAGTTGTATTCGGTGAGAAAATCACATTCCCGAAGGTTTCATTCCGTTTGGACTCCGTTTGATACCTTTTCTTTGAAACCCTAAAACAGGCAAAAAAACAACAATTCTGGGCCGAGCCTCCGGTTAATAGGTTAGTCCCAAAAATAATATAAAAGTGGATAATAAAGCCCAATAATGTCCAAAATAGTAGATAATATAGCATGGAGCAATCAAAAATTATAGATACGTTGGAGACGTATCAAGCATCCCCAAGCTTAATTCCTGCTTGTCCTCGAGTAGGTAAATGATAAAAACAGAATTTTTGATGCAGAGTGCAACTTGGCATAATTTTAATGTAATTCTTCTTAATTGTGGTATGAATGTTCAGATCCGAAAGATTCAAGACAAAAGTTCATATTGACATAAAAATGATAATACTTCAAGCATACTAACTAAGCAATTATGTCTTCTCAAAATAACATGGCCAAAGAAAGTTCATCCCTACAAAATCATATGGTTTAGTCATGTTTCATTTTCGTCACACAAGAATGCTATCATCATGCATAACCCCGATGACAAGCCAAGCAATTGTTTCATACTTTAGTAATCTCAAACCTATAAACTTTCACGCAATATATGAGCGCGAGCCATGGACATAGCACTATAGGTGGAATAGAATATAATGAGGGGGTTATGTGGAGAAGACAAAAAAGGAGGAAATCTCACATCAACGAGGCTAATCTATGGGCTATGGAGATGCCCACTGATTGATGTTAATGCAAGGAGTAGGGATTGCCATGCAACGGATGCACTAGAGCTATAAATGTATGAAAGCTCAACAAAAGAAACTAGTGGGTGTGCATCCAAATTTCTTGTTCACGAAGACCTAGGGCACTTGAGGAGGCCCATTGTTGGAATATACAAGCCAAGTTCTATAATGAAAAATTCCCACTAGTATATGAAAGTGATAACATGAGAGACTCTCTACTATGAAGATCATGGTGCTACTTTGAAGCACAAGTGTGGCAAAGGATAGTAACATTGTCCCTTCTCTCTTTTTCTCTCATTTTTATTTTTTTGGGCCTTTTCTCTTTTTTATGGCCTTTCTCTTCTTTTCTGGGGCCTTCTCTTTTTTATGGCCTTCCTCTTTTTTTTGTATTCCTCACTTGGGACAATGCTCTAGAAAATGATGATCATCACACTTCTATTTATTTACAACTCAATGATTACGACTGATACTAGAGCAAAGATGACTCTATATGAATGCCTCCGGCGGTGTATCGGGATATGCAATGAACCAAGAGTGACATGTATGAAAGAATTATGAACGGTGGCTTTGCCACAAATACTATGTCAACTACATGATCATGCTAAGCAATATGACAATGATGAATGTGTCATGATGAACGGAATGATGGAAAGTTGCATGGCAATATATCTCGGAATGGCTATGGAAATGCCATAATAGGTAGGCATGGTGTCTGTTTTGAGGAAGATATAAGGAGGTTTATGTGTGAAAGAGCGTATCATATCACGGGTTTTGGATGCACCGGCGAAGTTTGCGCCAACTCTCAATGTGAGAAAGGGCAATACACGGTACCGAAGAGGCTAGCAAGGATGGAAGGGTGAGACTGCGTGTAATCCATGGACTCAACATTAGTCATAAAGAACTCACATACTTATTGCAAAAATCTACATGTCATCAAAAACTTCGGTACTACGCGCATGCTCCAAGGGGGATATATTGGTAGGAAAAGACCATCGCTCGTCCCCGACCGCCACTCATAAGGAAGACAATCAAATAACACCTCATGTTTCAAATTTGTTGCATAACGTTTACCATATGTGCATGCTACGGGACTTGCAAACCTCAACACAAGTATTTCTCAATTGCACAACTACTCAACTAGCACGACTTTGATATTATTACCTCCATGTCTCAAAACAATCATCAAGCATCAAACTTCTCTTAGTATTCAACACACTCATAAGAAAGTTTTATTATTAATCTTGCATACCAAGCATATTAGGATTTTAAGCAAATTACCATGCTATTAAGACTCTCAAAATAATCTAAGTGAAGCATAAGATATAAGTGAAGCACTAGAGAAAAATTATATAACTCAAAAGATATAAGCGAAGCACATAGAGTATTCTATCAAATTCCAAATCATGTATGGCTTTCTCAAAAGATGTGTACAGAAAGGATGATTGTGGTAAACTAATAAGCAAAGACTCAAATAATACAAGACGCTCCAAGCAAAACACATATCATGTGGCGAATAAAAATATAGCTCCAAGTAAAGTTACCGATAGAAGTAGACGAAAGAGGGGATGCCTTCTGGGGCATCCCCAAGCTTTGGCTTTTAGGTGTCCTTAGATTATCTTGAGGGTGCCATGTTTATCCCCAAGTTTAGGCTCTTGCCACTCCTTGTTCCATAATCCATCAAATCTTTACCGAAAACTTGAAAACTTCACAACACAAAACTTAAAGTAGAAAATCTCGTGAGCTTAAGAAAACAAAAGACCACTTCAAGGTACTGTAATGAACTCATTCTTTATTTATATGGGTGTTATACCTACTGTATTCAAACTTCTCTATGGTTCATAAACTATTTTACTAGACATAGATTCATCAAAATAAGCAAACAACACACGAAAAACAGAATCTGTCAAAAACAGAACAGTCTGTAGTAATCTGTAGCTAGCGCAAGATATGGAACTCCAAAAATTATAAAATAAATTTACGGACATGAGGAATTTTTCTATTAATCATCTGCAAAAAGAATTAACTAAATAGCACTTTCCAAATAAAAATGACAGCAGTTCTCGTGAGCGCTAAAGTTTCTGTTTTTTACAGCAAGTTCAACAAGAGTTTCCCCAAGTCTTCCCAACGGTTCTACTTGGCACAAACACTAATTAAACACAAAAAAACACAACCAAAACAGAGGATAAATAATTTATTTATTACTAAACAGTAGCAAAAAGCAATGAATAAAAATAAAATTGGGTTGCCTCCCAACAAGCGCTATCATTTAACGCCCTTAGCTAGGCATAACAAGCAAGAATAGATCTAGGTATTGCCATCTTTGATAGGCAATCCATAAGTGGCTCTCATGATAGATTCATATGGCAATTTTATTTTATTTATAGGGAAGTGTTCCATGCCCTTTTTTAATGGAAATTAAAATCTAAAATTCCCTTCCTTCATATCAATAATTGCACCAACCGTTCTAAGGAAAGGTCTACCGAGAATAATAGGGCAAGAAGGATTGCAATCTATATCAAGAACGATAAAATCTACGGGCACATAATTCCTATTTGCAACAATAAGAACATCATTAATTTTTCCCATAGGTTTCTTAATAGTGGAATCCGCAAGATGCAAGTTTAGAGAGCAATCATCAAAATCACAGAAATCTCGCAAATCACACAAAGTTTTGGGAATAGTAGAGACACTAGCACCCAAAGCACACAAAGCATAAAACTCATAATCTTTAATTTTAATTTTAATAGTAGGTTCCCACTCATCATAAAGTTTTCTAGGGATAGAAACTTTCAACTCAAGTTTTTCTTCATAAGATTGCATCAAGGCATCAACGATATGTTCGGTAAAGGCTTTATTTTGACTATAAGCATGAGGAGAATTTAGCACGGATTGCAACAAGGAAATACAATCAATCAAAGAGAAATTTTCATAATTAAATTCCTTGAAATCCAGTATAGTGGGTTTAGCATCATCTAGAGTTTTATTTCTTTTAATCCCACTTTTATCAATTTCACCATCAAGATCTAAATACTCCGAATTTTTAGAATGCCTTCTAGGTAAAGGTGGATCATATTCAGTCCCATCATTATCAAGATTAATATTGCAAAACAAAGATTTAATAGGGGACACATCAATATCTTTTAGATCTTCATCTTTATTTTCATAGGAATTGGAAGAACACGCTTTAATAAAGGCATCTTTTGTAGCACGCGTCCTAGCAGTTCTTTCCTTGCACTTATCAATGGAAATTCTCATGGCTTTGAGAGACTCATTGATATCATGATTAGGTGGAATAGATCTAAGCTTTAAAGAATCAACATCAAGATAAATTCTATCAACGTTCCTAGCCAAATCATCAATCTTAAGAAATTTTTCTTCAATCATAGCATTAGAATTCTTTTGCGAAGTAATAAATTCTTTAATATTAGAATCTAAATCAGAGGGCATCTTATTATAATTTCCATAAGAATTGTTGTAGGAATTACCATAATTATTAGAGGGATTACTAGGATAAGGCCTGGGGTTGAAATTTCCTCTATACCCCTTGTTACCAAAATTGTTCCTACCAACAGAATTCACATCCATAGATTCATTATTATTCTCAATCAAAGTAGACAAGGGCAAATCATTAGGATCAGAAGAAACACTCTTATTAGCAAATAATTTCATAAGTTCATCCATCTTTCCACTCAAAACATTAATTTCTTCTATCGCATGCACCTTTTTATTAGTAGATCTTTCAGTGTGCCATCTATCTATATCTATCTATCTATACCTGTACTAATTACAGACTCCCAAAAAATTACCACGTTAATCAAAAATTAAGAACCGTTCATCTCGTCGGACCGAATTATTACGGTGTAGATCAATTCGTATAATTATATCATCATGTCTCAGTTCTACAACTAACCGCCATCTATAGAGATCCATCTATAACCGTTGGATATAGTATTCCAAAATATTCTAAAGTCCTCTTTTATCTCCTTCGTCCTCTCACAAAGTCACCCGTTTTGCATGCCCAACTCAAAAAAGGAACCGTCCTCTCTTTTATCTCCGTCCTCATTATATCTCTTTAGTATCTCCTTCCTTCCTCTCACGAAACAGATCCCCTCTCCCCCGCACAAAAAAAAGAAACCCATCTCCTCTTCCACCTCTTTCGATCTCGCTGCAATCCCGCCCCTAACCCTTCGATTACTCCATGTTTGCCTCGGCTCAAGGTGGACTGCTCGCCTCTGCGCCCCCAAGTCCTCTCCTCATTGTAAGGTTTGTGTGCATCTGATGCAGTTGTAGCAATGGCAGATCAGATTGAGCCTGGGAGCCTAGGGAAGAATTGCATCAACGCAGTCACATGATCAATTAAATCAACCCATGTCACAGTGCCCTAGCGGTTGGCCGTTCCACCATGTCGAGACAGGCAACGTGGGATTTCTCAAGGCAGCGCTGCTGGATGACCAGGAAAATCAGAAGTTTCATAAAAACATGTTGAGGTATGCAACCACATGTTCTACATTATATAGTAATTACATGTTGAGGTATGCAACCATATGTTCTACATTATATAGTAATTTCAACTTTGAATACCATGCATGACAGATGGAGGCCTATAGGATGCAACATCTACAAGTTTACATGATTGGCCCCAATAGGCCATCTATAATAGAACAAGCATTACACGTATCTTTTTATAAGTTACATGGTCGTCCTCATATTTTTAAAAGCGCAGGCAGCAGTGCGTAGTTCATCTCCTGTACAACGCCGGCCAGGGATACTTGAAGAAAGAGGTCTCTACGGGAAGACGTCACCTGTAGTAGAAGACACAGAATCGAGGAGCATGCAAGCCGGAATTATGGATGATGCCCTTCCCACAATTACTTTCCACTCCAAACATCCTCAGGTTCTAATTTCGATCATGCTGCAATCTTGGTTTTCTCTTTAAGCCAATCAATTCACGTTGGTCGGCAATGCATAGAAGAGAAATTTTTTTAACTCTGCTGCTGCTTATGTAACTTTTTCTTGCAATCTAGCTTCCAGATTTTATATATTATACATGTTATTCATGAATTGATGTTCAGATGCCTTCCTTTTTGGCATGTTTGCATCTAAATAATTTGGCAGCAAATTCTGGAATTAGTCACATACTCACATGTGGCTGTGCACTATCAAAGTTAGAAGGATGGCGTTGTCATCTGGGTCTACAATAATAGTGGGATTATTATTATTTTCTGGATCCGCTGGCAGGAGATCCTGGCTTCGCTGTTGACCACTCCACTCAACAAAAGGTAGTAACAGTGAGATTTATATACTGGAGTTCATCGACAAAGTTATTACCCAGCATATTATTTGGAAATAATTAATAGTTACTCAAACATCAACTGTATATGTGTGTTTTCTTCTCTGGATTATGCTTATATAATAATGAAAAGCAAGATGTTAGGATTAGGCACGACACATGTGCCTTCCGGATCGTAGTATAGGAATTATAATCCAACTTAGACATGTGTTATTGGCCTATATATACATGCACTACATTGCAACAACCCTGTCAGAAATACAGTGAAACAGAAGGCATTAGACGCGAAATCAACCAGCATTGCGCGTGTGTTTTATATGTTTGCAGCAGGCAATAATCAATTAGTGCATGCCTCGAGTGCATGCACGTCTAGGCGTGGAATCAACCAGGCATTACATGTGTGTTTTATGTGTGTGCAGAAGGCGAGGATTGATTGGAGTGAGCCTCGAGTACATGGATGTCTCGACGGAACAATCCAATCAAGGTTATTCGGGTACTTAGCTTGGCTTAGCCACTTGCATGTTCTGCCATCAGCCAAAAGCACCAGCAAGGAGCTACTGAGCAAGAAGTACTTTGTGTCTCGAGGAGCATCGGTAGATCGTGCCTAAACCAACCCGTACAGCTGTGTCATGTATATCAACAGAGCTAACTTAAGTTTCTCACCAGGTCTAACACCAAGCCTTTTTATGTTTTTCAGTATGCTACTTTGATCATTAATTTTAGTGAACATCCAAACACAAATTTGTCAAATATTTATACGTGAATAAGAAAAAATAGTGACACTGTTGCCACACAATAAACTTCGATATGGTTGATGTATGGCTAAATACATTCAGAAACATTGGAAGAGGGAAATATTCTGTAAGACCTATTCATGGTGGAAGGTGTGAAAACCACATTGATAATTAGTGCCAGTGGCTTCAGTTCTTACCTTGATTTATGGGCACATGTGATTGTGATGGCCTGTTAATTTTTTCATGGAGAATAAAGCAAATAGATGTACACATATGGTATGTGCTTAGAATTCATTTTGGCCGAGAGAACATATCATAGTACAGTATTATGAAGGTCAAAATTAAATTTAGCTGTGAGGCATAAAAGAAAACAAATTGAACAATGAATAGTAGGCTGTAAACATAACTATTCTTGCTAAATTTACTTCTTAGGTATCTCCTTGACTGAAGGGAAGAGTTTTAGTTCTGCCCTCACGCATATCAGATTACTGGATTCAGTTAATTAGTTCTCTGCTGCTGCACTGATATATTAGGCTTCAGATTTTGTACATTTCCACAGGTTCTCAGATACGTTATTTCGGACATTTATCTAATCACAACTTTGCAAGTTCACAAAAAACATTGAATCTCTTACAATTGGTGTTTCCTGCGTCAGGTCTCAGGCGTAGTTGTGATCTATCATGTAAATTAATTGATCCCCCAAACCATTATGCAAATGAACTATACAGATTGCTCAATGTATAATGTGACTTCAAGAGGAACAATTTAGTTGAACTGGGATTAATCCGAAGTGAAAAGCGAGAGAAACGTAAGGACTGGGAACCTCCTGTTATCCTATAACTCCTGCTGTCCATATGCTAGATATCCCTGCACTGCATCCTCTCCAGACCATCGATTAATTGAGGCAATCGCTGCCGTGGCCAATGGCTATTACAGGGTAGATACTGCACTGCAGGCTGCATGTGCAACCATTCCCTATCACTCATGTGTATTCTCACGTTTTCTGCTTCTTCTGCAGACTTCCTTGATCCAAGCGTAGGTGCACTGCCAGCATGACATGGTGCCAAGCTTTGCTCGCTACACCTTGGTCCCTACTGCTGCAAATCATATCAACTGCACCAAGCCTCTGCAAAAGCCAGATACTATATGCCTCTTTTGATCGCGTTGTGCCGATTAGTAATAATTGAGTGACATGCGCATCGCCATAGTGTGTAGATTAGCAATGATGGAGCACCCTGTCAAGCTGATAATCCAGTGAATAATTTTTCCTGGCAGTGGTCTTTACAATGCAAGATTCTTACCTGAGATAAAAAGAAATACTAGGAGCTGCTTCAGTTTTTTGCATGCTTCCTGTGCATGGTATTGGTTGTATTTCAAAATTTGGGAGCCAATTTGATTAGCGTGAAGCAACAGTGTATGCCGAGCTCTGATTTTCATGTCATATATTTTAATAAATCACAGTAACCTTATGATATTGTCAATTTTTTTCTCTGATTATTCCATGGTATTATTACAATTCAACCAAATAGAACATATTCTATATATTAATATAGTCAAAATTGGAGAAGTTTCTTTGCAGCCTTTTTTAGGACAACACCATCCATTTACACCAACATGTTGCATAAAATACTATTATTTCATATTCAAAGTCCTAATTAGTATTAACCTATATATAGATCGTAGCGTACATGCATATGTAACAAATATTTTAGGCATAAAACAAAATTGATCCAGATTTTTTTGTTAAAGCATATTTTAAGATATAGTTAGATGTATAAAAGGTCACATCCCTATATTCGGCAGCTCTATCTCCTTCCCAAACAAGACAAACACACATATGTGCAGGGAAACTGTGCGCGCATCACGTGACAGTAAATGAACCTTTCAACACTCTTTATATCATGAAATTCATGACTGTAAAAAATGACATGATTTTGGCTTTGAAAAATGAAAATATGATCGAACATAAACAACAAAGATAAATGAGATAACAAGCCCGTGCGAATGCACGGGTTGACGACTAGTTGAGAATAATTAACCATAATATTATCTAGGAGTTTAGTAGAATCTCCTAAAGTGATTTACATAAAAGTGGCTCCCGCGGCCGAATCCAAAAGATTTCTAGAAGCAAAATTCAATCCGGCATAAATTTTTTGTATAATCGTCCACAAATTTAAACCATGAGTAGGGCAATTACGTATCATTAATTTTATTCTCCCCCAAGCTTGTGCAACATGTTCATGATCAAGTTGCTTAAAGTTCATAATATCGTTTCTAAGAGAGATGGTCTTAGCGGGAGGAAAATACTTAGAGATAAAAGCATATTTGCACTTGTTCCATGAATCAATACTATTTTTAGGCAAAGACGAAAACCAAGCTTTAGCACGATCTCTAAGCGAAAAAGGAAATAGCTTCAATTTAACAATATCATTATCGACATATTTCTTCTTTTGCATGTCACACAAATCAACGAAGCTATTTAGATGGGTAGCGGCATCTTCACTAGGAAGGTCGGAGAACGAATTTTTCATGACAAGATTCAGCAAAGCAGCATTAATTTCACAAGATTCAGCATCGGTAAGAGGAGCAATCGGAGTCCTAATAAAATTATTATTGTTGGTATTGGTGAAGTCACACAATTTAGTATTATCTTGAGCCATCGCGACAAACAAGCAATCCAACACACGAGCAAACAAAAGGAAAACGGGCAAAAAGAGGCAAATAGAGAAAGAGAGGGAGGATAGAGAGAGAGGGCAAATAAAACGGCAAGGGTGAATTGGGGGGAGAGGAAAACGAGAGGCAAATGGCAAATAATGTAATGCGAAAGGTAGGGATTGTGATGGGTACTTGGTATGTTGACTTTTGCGTAGACCTCCCCGGCAACGGCGCCATAAATTCTTCTTGCTATCTCTTGAGCACTGCGTTGGATTTCCCCGAAGAGGAGAGGATGATGCAGCAAAGTAGCGTAAGTATTTCCCTCAGTTTTTGAGAACCAAGGTATCAATCCAGTAGGAGGTTACGCGCGAGTCCCTCGTACCTACATAAAAAAGATAGCTCAACACAACCAACGCGCTTAGGGGTTGTCAATACCTTCACGGTCACTTACGAAAGTGAGATCTGATAGAGATGATAAATAATATTTTTGGTATTTTTAGTATAGAGATGCAAAGTAAAAAGTAAAAGGCAAAGTAAAAAATCAAAGCAATAAATAAGTGATGGAGATTGATATGATGAGAAAGAGACCCGGGGGCCATAGGTTTCACTAGTGGCTTCTCTCGAGAGCATAAGTATTCTATGGTGGGTGAACAAATTACTGTTGAGCTATTGACAGAATTGAGCATAGTTATGAGAATATCTAGGTATGATCATGTATATAGGCATCACGTCCGAGACAAGTAGACCGACTCATGCCTGCATCTACTACTATTACTCCACTCATCGACCGCTATCCAGCATGCATCTAGAGTATTAAGTTAAAAACAGAGTAACGCCTTAAGCAAGATGACATGATGTAGAGGAATAGTTTCATGCAATATGATAAAAAACCCATCTTGTTATCCTCGATGGCAACAATACAATACGTGCCTTGTTGCCCCTTCTGTCACTATGAAAGGACACCGCAAGATCGAACCCAAAGCTAAGCACTTCTCCCATGGCAAGAAAAACCAATATAGTAGGCTAAACCAAACTGATAATTCAAAGAGACTTGCAAAGATAACCAATCATACATAAAAGAATTCAGAGAATATTCAAATATTATTCATCGATAGACTGGATCATAAACCCACAATTCATCGGTCTCAACAAACACACCGCAAAAAGAAGATTACATCAAATAGATCTCCATGAGAGAGGGGGAGAACATTGTATTGAGATCCAAAAAGAGAGAAGAAGCCATCTAGCTACTAACTATGGACCCGTAGGTCCGAAGTAAACTACTCACACTTCATCAGAGGGGCTTGGATGATGATGTAGAAGCCCTCCGTGATCGATGCCCCCTTCGGCAGAGCTCCGGAACAGGCCCCAAGATGGGATCTCGTGGATACAGAAAGTTGCGGCGGTGGAATTAGGTTTTTGGCTCCGTATCTGATCGTTTGGGGGTACGTGGGTATATATAGGAGGAAGATGTACGTCGGTGGAGCAACAGGGGGCCCATGAGGGTGGAGGGCGCGCCTAGGGGGGGGGGGGGCAGGCACGCCCCCCTACCTCATGGCCTCCTGTTAATTGGCTTGACGTAGGGTCCAAGTCTCCTGAGTTGTTTTCGGTGAGAAAATCACGTTCCCGAAGGTTTCATTCCGTTTGGACTCCGTTTGATATTCCTTTTCTTCGAAACCCTAAAACAGGCAAAAAACAACAATTCTGGGCTGGGCCTCCGGTTAATAGGTTAGTCCCAAAAATAATATAAAAGTGGATAATAAAGCCCAATAATGTCCAAAATAGTAGATAATATAGCATGGAGCAATCAAAAATTATAGATACGTTGGAGACGTATCAAACACCAATTGAACAAGATAACATACTCCTAATAGAAGATCAGACAGTTAACCAAACCAAGCATGCTTAACAACTTGGAAATATTGCACCCTAAAGAATTGAACATCACATTTGCAGAATTAAACCAAGCAGTTAATTGAACACCACATTGCACGACATATAGAACATATACACTATAGCAGAAGATTGCATGGTAAAAGTAGATAGCACAATTCACTAGAATTTGTTAAGGAAAGGCAGTAGCTAGCAAACTGAACATGGGTCCTTATAGTGAGATAATAAGACAGGTTACTCCTCATTGTCGGAGATATCGATGACGATTGGCTCTTTGGACATGGAAGCGGGCGACGCCTCCGCATCGCGGGTGTCCTCGTTGTAGTGGTGAGTTGCTTGAGCTGCTCTGGGCACCATCCCGCTGGCTCTCGAGGTGAGGTAAGCACGTGCACGCTGAGAAAACACCTCGTAGTCTTCGTCGAAGGCACCCTTGGTGGCCTCGAGAAAACGCCACGAACTGTCGATTAAAGCAGCCAACCGCGTCACGGCGTTGGTGCGCGAGGCGTCAATGGTGGCCTCGATGGCGAGGTGCTCCTCCAAGATCTGGGGGTCGGCACGAATGGCAGCCATCGCGACCTCATCCACGCGTGCGGCTGTGATTTGCTTCTCAGCTGCCAAATGCTCCTTGAGGTCCTGGCTATACTGCATGCACCATGGCTTAGACCAGCGCTTATTTGGTGGAGGGGTCGGTGATTTGGGTGGAAGGTGTCGCGCTCATGCCGGTGGTTGGGGCATGTGGGATGTGGAAGGAGGAGGAGGATGGGGGTCGGGAGTGGATTACCTGCCTAGATAGGCGAGGCCGAGCAGCGTGAAGGAGGGTCACAGGCGAGGAGGCGGCGACGCTGCAAGCAAGGAGTGAAGGTTTCAACTTGGAAAGGAAGGCGGAAATAGGGGAAATGTGGCTTTTGGTAAGGGGGAGGGGTCGGGTGGTAGATATTTCTGCAGAAGCCAAAAATTTGGAATTGCTTCCGCCAAAAAACTGGCGCGCAAAGTGTCATCAGACACGGTCCCTTATTCAGAGCGGGTTGTGGACTGTAGCCGTTGCACCTTCTCACGGTACGATGCTCCTAGATATTTTGTGCTACATCTCACACGGTTGGTTATAATAAACAGTGTGGGGTCTACTTGATTTTTCGTCTTGAATTGAAATACATAATGGGGTCACAGCGGCCATGGACGGTGTTTTAATTGCTAGACCTTTTATCTGTAGTGATCATAAAAGAATTGGAATTATTCAGGGTTTGTTTGGACATTTTTATGCATTAAGTGAGTTTTCAATGCATTTATGTACATAATTCAAATTCAAAGTACATGCACATGCTCTAGTGCATATAAATTGCTTGAGAAGTTAAATATTTGTCCTTGGGTGCATGCTTAGGTCCCATGCAAGAAATGGGAATGAATGTCAAACACCAGGGCACCGTTGATTGCCGGCAAAACATTGAGATGCCTGGTTTTTAAATTCTAGTAAATCCAAAACTCGTCTAAAATTTCTAAAACTTGGCATGCTATCATGGAGCGGCATCAACATGCTGTGGTAAACTTTTTGTCCCATTTGGGGTAGGTTTGAGTATATGCTTCTCACAAACCAGAGCTTCTCACAATAAGCATGATGGTTTCGGTAGGGAACGCCCCTCCTTTGGGGACGAAATGATATCCATTGCCTCTTACTACTTTCAAAAATTTTCTCGTGTCAACAAAGAACAACAGGAGTGTTGTGTTATTTTTTGTGATTTTCGGGGTTTGTTTGGACATTTTTATGCATTGAGTTTTCAATGCATTTATGTGCATAATTTTAAATTTGATCTACATGCACATGGTCCAGTCCATACAAATTGGTTGAAAAATCAAATATGTGTCCTTGGGTGCATGCTTAGGTCCCATACAATAATGGGAATGAATTTCAAACACCAGGGCACCGTTGATTGCCGGCAAAACATTGAGATGCCTGGTTTTTAAATTCTAGTAAATCCAAAACTTGTCTGAAATTCATGAAACTTGGCATGCTATCATGGAGCGGAATCAACATGTCGTGGTAAATTTATTGTCCCATTTGGGGCAGGTTTGGGTATATGCTTCTCACAAACCAGAGCTTTTCACAACAAGCATGATTGTTTCGATAGGGAACGCCCCACCTTTGGGGACAAAACGATATCCATTGCCTCTTATTGCTTTCAAATTTTTCTCATGTCAACATGGAACAACAGGAGTGTTGTGTCAATTTTTGTGATTTTTGGGGTTCGTTTGGACATTTTTATGCATTAACATAGTTTTCAATGCATTTATGTGCATAATTCAAATTTGAACTACATGCACATGCTCCAGTGCATATAAATTGGTTGAAAAATCAAAACTGTGTCCTTGGGTGCATGCAAGAAGTGGGAATGAATTTCAAACACCAGTGTACCGTTGATTTCCAGCAAAATGTTGAGATAATTTGTTTTTAAATTCTAGTAAATCTAAAACTCGTCTGAAATTCATGAAACTTGGCTTGCTATCATGGAAGGGCACCCGACATGCTGTGGTATTTTTCGTGTCCATTTTGAGAGAAGGCGCACTCGAATAATGACAGCCAACAAAGGCATTTTGAAAATAATAGCTGCCACTTTAATATCTCAAACGTTTGTATAATTCAAACCATGTGCGTTCGGTTAACCATTCACGTGACGCCACGTGTCTTGGTTTTAATGGCTATAGGAGGTGTTGTATGGACAACTGCTTTACTTAACGGGAGGCGTTCTTGCGCAGTCCGGTGGGCAGGCTCACCGAGAAGCGTACAAGCTGTTTAACACAAGATCCGTGCTTCTCTTCAACGCAAACGGTTCAGATTGTGGTATGCAAATTAAAGCCAGACTTCAGCGATAAGCCAAGAGACACTGCGATTTGTAAAAATATGCAGCTAAAAATCAATAGCACTATCTATATTTTGCAACTAAAATTGAGTAATTAAGCATAGATTTCATTCATACTAGAGATTAAGCAGTCATTCTCACCGGGAAGCGAGACAGCCTTGGACCGCCGCCCGCCTCGCTCCCACTGGTCTATATTGATGGCGCCGCCGAGCGACCGCACCCCCATCCTCACCACACACACAATTCCTCTCTCTCTCCACCCGCATCCTCGATGCCGCTCTGAGTCCTCAAAGCCGTCAGTGTACGAGGTTGCCGCCGAAGCGCCCCATCGGGGGGAGTGGCGACGTCGGGGCTGCTGAAGCACCAAAGCACGGCGTGAATATGGAGACAGAGGTTTACGTCCCCGCCAACGAGGTGGAGAACGTGGCTACCAACAAGCGGATGCGGGTCGAGAAAGACCGCAAGCGACTCTAGCAGGCCTAGAATTCATAAACAACCTCCCCGATGATATGTTGATAGTCATCATATCCCTCCTCCCAATCAAATATCGGGCGAGGACAGCCGCCCTTTCCCGGCGGTGGCGCACCCTATGGCTCCGCACCCCTATCGACCTCCGCGACGCCCACAAGCTCTGCCATGGCTATCGCCAAAGCTTGGATGTGTTCTCCCAGATCCTCGGCAGTGATGATGGCCCAATCAAAGGCCTTATCACGGGCAAGTTCCGTTCCAATGGCAAGGACTCCAAGCTTGACGAGTGGTTCCGATCCCACGCTATAGATCAGCTCGAGAAGCTAAGTTATAATGATGGGCATATGCGCTTGCTGCCAATGTCCGCGCTCCGCTTCGTGCCCAAGCTGCGCCTCACCAAGTTCATGAACTGCCATTCCCCAGCTTAATGACGCGCCCGCTCTTTTTCTACCACGACTGAAGCACCTCGAGCTCATCGACATCCGCATCCCAAAGGATGTCATGGAGTGCCTACTCCGCGGCTGTACTGTACTCGAGTTCCTTCGTCTTCAGGCGATGAATTGGTCAAGTACCTTGCACATCACCTCTAGGACTCTCCGGACTATTTATGTGTGTTGCCGGTGCTGCAACGAGAGATCACAAAAGGTGGACCACAATATGGTCATCCAGGACACACCTTCACTTGAGAGATTACTAGTAGTTAATCAACAAGGTCCAACAAGAATCAATGTCATTTCTGCGCCGAAATTGAAAGTGGTGGGCTACTCGTCTATCAAATACTTCAACTTTCAGGTACAATAGTCACCTTATATACCTCTCCTTCTTGATATCAATGTTATTTCTAGTTTTGAAGATTCATGTTCGTCTGTCATCCTGCGAAGCTTCACCCAGACTCTCGGGGATGAGGGTATGTACAAGTAGCTATGTGTTTGATCTCTCTCTCGTGTTCTTGAGATAATACGATCTTGATGTATCGCGAGCTTTGCTATTATAGTTGGATCTTATGTTTCTCCTCCCCCTCTACTCTCTTGTAATGGATTGAGTTTCCCCTTTGAAGTTATCTTATCGGATTGAGTCTTTAAAGATTTGAGAACACTTGATGTATGTCTTGTCGTGCGTATCTGTGGTGACAATGGGATACCACGTGATTCACTTGATGTATGTTTTGGTGATCAACTTGCGGGTTCCGCCCATGAACTTATGCATAGGGGTTGGCACACGTTTTCATCGTGATTCTCCGGTAGGAACTTTGGGGCACTCTTTGAGGTTCTATGTGTTGGTTGAATAGATGAATCTGAGATTGTGTGATGCATATCGTATAATCATACCCACGGATACTTGAGGTGACATTGGAGTATCTAGGTGACATTAGGGTTTTGGTTGATTTGTGTCTTAAGGTGTTATTCTAGTATGAACTCTAGGGCTGTTTGTGACACTTATAGGAATAGCCCAACGGATTGATTGGAAAGAATAACTTTGAGGTGGTTTCGTACCCTACCATAATCTCTTCGTTCGTTCTCCGCTATTTGTGACTTTGGAGTGACTCTTTGTTGCATGTTAGGGATAGTTATGTGATCCAATTATGATATTATTGTTTAGAGGACTTGCACTAGTGAAAGTATGAACCCTAGGCCTTGTTTCCTAGCATTGCAATACCATTTATGCTCACTTTTATCATTAGTTACCTTGCTGTTTTTATATTTTCAGATTACAAAAACTATTATCTACTCTCCATATACCACTTGTATCACCATCTCTTCGCTGAACTAGTGCACCTATACAATTTACCATTGTATTAGGTGTGTTGGGGACACAAGAGACTATTCGTTATTTGGTTGCAGGGCTGATTGAGAGAGACCATCTTCATCCTACGCCTCCTACGGATTGATAAACCTTAGGTCATCCACTTGAGGGAAATTTGCTACTGTCCTACAAACCTCTGCACTTGGAGGCCCAACAACGTCTACAAGAAGAAGGTTGTGCAGTAGACATCATGGCACATCATCAGTTTATCGATGGCGAGAACACTGAAATTCCTGTTCCTTACAACCTGGTTTTTAGTGAGGATACTCGGGATATTATTGTGTTGCTTGCACCTGCTTTGTTTGACTCTATTGCCAGGGGCGGATACAGGATCATGCCAGATGATATCTACACTTACCGGAATAACCAGGCGGCAGCAGAGGAGGAGCCTCAGGAGTGGGACCCTCAGGTGCCCGCTCCCCAGCACTTCAACATGGGACCTGATGGCTTCTTCGAGTGATGATTACCAAGCTAGCACTGGTACATCGAGGTGCAATACAAATGGTTTTTAACCCCTTTCTACGATGGCGTTCCGAACCGTCGCCTAGTGAGTGACTGCGATAGGGTGTCCTTCCCACACGACCCAGAAACTGCCCGGAATATGCCCTCCTAGCACACACGCTAGGCAAAATGAGGTCGTGTGCGACCGGTGAGCGATCAAATATGGTTATACGTATAGTAGTGCTAAAAAAAATACAATTATACAGGCGGAATCATTTTTGGTCGTAAGTACATCCCACAAAGTCAGTCCCCGCTAAATGTTTCCGTTCGTATATACATCCCACACAGTCGCTCCAAGGAAAACTTTTCCGTTCACGGGTACATCACACACAATTTTTCCCATGAAATTGTTTGTGATAGCGTTGCCATTGCACATGATATTAACAATTTTATCGTTTGCGTTATTGAACGCATCACACACGGTGCGTAGAAAAAACTGTGTGGCAAAGCCTGTCCATCAGACACAGTTTTTATGTGGTAAACATTTGCGCAAGGTGGCCTAATGCAAATAATTTCAAGAGGATGTCGTGTGTGATTGTCCATTGATCCAACACGGTTTATTGCTAGAAACTGTGTGCGTTGCCTGAGGTCATCGCCCACAGTGTTTTCTCAATAACTGTTTGCAATAGAAAAACCCAATTAGCAGACTAATTGTCTTATTATTAATAATCCATTTATTAATATAATTGACATTTCATATTAAGCAAATAATATATGTCATTTCCATATTAAGGAAGCATGATTTTATAGTTGAAATACATAAGAGTACAACATCATATAGCTTCAGCACTCAGCTACCCCATTACACAACTACACTAGCACCAAGTTTCACATGCAACATTTAGAACCTTTCAAAATTGGCATCATAGACGGTACATAGACAGATCCATCTCATCTAGAAAACTGCTGAAGCGGAAGGCGACTATTGATCCTTCATTGATGTTGAAGGTCTTTGCAACTTTAGGCCAGTGCTTGTGGATGATTGACCGTCCATCCTTCGTCCTCTTCAGGAACACTTCAATATTGAATCTTGGGTGTTGTATGAAAACCTTCCTCGCCTCCTGACCATAGAGGTGGTTTGAGAGGTAATCATCAGTGAACTGCTTTCGAAAGGCCTGAAAACAAGGATGTGCATAAATATCTTCTCTATATTGGAAATGGGGCAAAGGAACAAAAAAGGCAAGGCATAATAGTTTGTACCATCATTGTGTAGGCAAAGATCTTGTTGTTTTTTGTCGCTAAATTCTTTATCCTAACAATCTTTCTGAGTTTCTTGACTTGATTGATATTCATGGACAACTCATTTCCCCATATGCAAAAAGGGTCGAACAGTGGGTCAAAACCTCGATTGCATTGGGAATATAGCTAATAGAGAACGGAATATAGCTTGGGAATATAGCTATTGTATTTGTTTTTCATGTATTTAGTACAACCAAATTCAATTTATTTCACACAAGGTATACAATAACAGAATGCACCCACAATAATTGAACATTGCATTGCAGAATTGAACCAAACAGTTAACTAAACACCACAACAAATGAACCAAACGTTAACCGAGCACCACATTGCACAATATAACATACTCCTAATAGAAGATCAGACACTTAACCAAACCAAGCATGCTTAAAAACTTAGAGATATAGAAATTGTATTTGTTTTTCATGTATTTAATACATCCAAATTCAATTTATTTCTCACATGGTATACAATAACGGAATGCACCCACAACAATTGAACATCGCGTTGCAGAGTTGAACCAAACAGTTAACTAAACACCTCAAAAAATGAACCAAACTTTAACTGAGCACCACATTGCACAATATAACATACCCCTAATAGAAGATCAGACAGTTAACCAAACCAAGCATGCTTAACAACTTGGAAATATATCAATTATATTTGTTTCTCATGTATTTAGTACATCCAAATCCAATTTATTTCTCACATGGTATACAATAAGTCAATAATAGAATGCACCCACAACAATTGAACATCGCATTGCAGAATTGAACCAAACAGTTAACTAAACACCACAAAAAATGAACCAAACGTTAACTGAGCACCACATTGCACAATATAGCATTCTCCTAATAGAAGATCAGACAGTTAACCAAACCAAGCATGCTTAACAACTTGGGAATATATCAATTGTATTTGTTTCTCATCTATTTAGTACAACCGAATTCGATTTACTTCTCACATGGTATACAATAACAGAATGCACCCACAACTATAGAACATCGCATTGCAGAATCATTGTTGAGGAAATCGTTAACTGGTAGCTGCTCGGTTGGCTAGCGAGTAGGGGATTAATCGGCTAATCGGTAAGTTAATCGGCCATTTAATCAATTAATCGGACGATTTTTTGGTTTATCGGCTACTCGGTGAACCTACGAGTAGGGATTAATCGGCAAGTTAACTGGTTAATCGGATGAATTCTTGAACAGGGTCCAGAATTGAACCAAATAGTTAACGAAACACCACAACAAATGAACCAAACGTTAAATGAGCACCACATTGCACAATGTATAACATACTAGAAGATCAGACAGTTAACCAAATCAAGCATGCTTGACAACTTGGAAATATTGCAATTGTATTCGTTTCTCAGGTATTTTGTAAAGATAAATTCCATTTATTTCTCACATGGAAGATAATACAAAATTGTAGACTGAAGAATTGAGCATCACATTTGCAGAATTGAACCAAACAGTTAGCTGAAGACGACAACTAATTAACCAAATAGTTAATATGTGAGCACCACATTGTATGGCATATAGAACATATACACTAGAGCAACAGATTGCATGGTAAAATTAGATAGCACAATTCACTAGAATTTGTTAAGTAAAGGCAGGAGCAGCACATGCAACGGGTAAACCGAGCATGCTTAACTGGCGTAGCTAGCAAATGGCAAGGTGCTCCTCCAAGATCTGGGGATCAGCACGAACGGCAGCCATCGCGACCTCATCCGCGCGTGCGGCCGCGACTAGCTTCTCCGCTGCCAAATGGTCCTTGAGCTCCTGCCTATACTGCGTGCACCATGGCTTAGGGCGGCGCTTATTTGGTGGAGGGGTCGGGGATTTGGGTGGAAGGTGTCGCCCCGGCGGTCGATGCATGTGGGATGTGGTAGGAGGAGGAGGATGGGGGTCCGTTGTGGATTAACTACTTGGATAGACGAGGCCGAGCAGCATGAAGGAGGGTCGCCGGCAAGGCGGCAGCACTGCAAGCAAGGAGCTAAGGTTTCAACATGGAAAGGAAGGCAGAAAGAGGGGAAATGTGGTTTTGGTAAGGGGGATAGATGGGTTGGTAGATATTTCTGCGGGAGCCGAAATTTTTGAATCGGTTCGGTGAAAAAACTGGCGCGCAAAGTGTCATCAGATGCGGTCCCTTATGCAGAACTGTGTACGATATGTGAACATCACAAAGGATTCAGATAGCTTAACCCGTGTGTGATGACTTCGAACGTGAAAATTTTTGGTCCGAATTTCCCTGGTTATAGTGGTCATCCATGTCATTGCAAAATTTGGGTACACAAAGGAGACTACAGCACACCCAGACTTTTGAATCGAGCAATTTCAACAATTAAACTGAGCTAGCTGACCTAAACATTACTCTAACAAATTAAAGATTGGCGCTCTTAATTAAACAAAACAAAGAGTATTACTATGGCTGGTGTTCGTCGATCTCTACCGCCTCCTCCATGTCTAGCTCGCGCCCGATGATTTCCTAGGGAAGGGGCTCCATGGCATCCATCGCACCATACTCGGCAAGCATCTCGCCATCCGCTTCCGCCATCTCTTTGGAAAAGGCTGCCACGAGCTGGGTGTGGGCAGCCGCGATTTGGGCTTGGATGGGCTCCGTTGTGGCAAGGTATGCAGTGGAGGAACAGGCGGCTGCTCGAACACTCGCGACGGTAGCCAACTCTTCGGCCGTGGGTTGCCGACTGTTTTCGGAGAAGCTTTAATCGTTTTGTGTGGTGACAACCACAAGCTGGGCGTGGGCGGCCTCCATTAGGGCTAAGGACACCGCTGCGGAATGGACAACTATTGTGCCACTCTCACCAGTTGCTATCCCCGAGGCAGATGTTGCTGCCGCCACCTAAGAAGCAACAACGGCCGTTTGGGCAGCCTTGGCCGATTGCGGCCGCGCTCATGCAATATACGGACAAGTAAGGTTGGTCTGGGCTGCTTCATCCCACAATACCGCCGGATCATAATAAGACATTGGTGGTAAGTAGTATGACTATCACCGCCCACAAATCTTTGTGTTCTACGCATAGACCTGGCTCGGATGCCACTGTTGGGAAATGTTGCATGGAAAACAAACAAAAATAATCTATGAACACGCAAGATCTATCCATGGAGATGCATAGCAACGAGAGTGGAGAGTGTGTCTACGTACCATCATAGATCGTAAGCAGAAGCATTTAATAACGTGGTTGATGTAGTCGAACTCCTTCGCGTTCCAACCGATCGAGTACCGAACGTATGGCACCTCCATGTTCAGCACACGTTCAGCTCGATGACGTCCTCCGCCTTCTTGATCCAGCTAGATGGGAGGTAGTGGATGAGTTCTGGCAGCACGACGGTGTGGTGACGGTGATGGTGAAGCTATCTCCGCAGGGCTTCGCCTAAGCACTACGAAAATATGACCGGGGGTGTAATGGTGGAGGGGGGCGCCGCACACGGCTAAGCAATTGTTCTGGGTGTGCTAGGTGCCCCCTCCCACATATATATAGGTGGGGGGAGGAGGGAGCAGCCAGGAGGTGCCCCCAAGTAGGCCGAATTCTACTTCGGGTCTCTTCCCAAGTGGCGCCTCCTGCCATGTTTAGGTGCGGGGGAAAGGCAGGGGAGGGAGGCGCCCCCCTTTTCCTTTCTCCCATGAGAAGGGGAAGGCAAGAGGGGTTAGCCCCCCATTCCTTCCCTAGGGTCGGCCGGCTAGGGAGAGGGGCGCACCAGCCCCGGTGGGCTGGTCTGTCCCTCCATTGGCCCATTAGGCCCATATAGCTACCGGGGGTGCCCGGAACCCCTTCCGGTGACACGATGACTACCCAGTGCATCCCGAAACTCTTCTGGTGTCCAAATACCATTGTCCTATATATCAATCTTTACCTCTCGACCATTTTGAGACTCCCCGTCATGTCCATGATCTCATTCGAGACTTTGAACAACATTCGGTCACCAAATCATATAACTCAACGTTAAGCGTGCGGACCCTACGGGTTCGAGAACTATGTAGACATGACCGAGACACCTCTCCGGTCAGTAACCAATAGCGAAACCTGGATGCCCATATTGGCTCCTACATATTCTACGAAGATCTTTATCGATCGAACCTTATGACAACATACGTAATTCATGTTGTCCATCGGCATGTTACTTGCCCAAGATTCGATCGTCAATATCTTCATACCTAGTTCAATATTGTTACCGGCAAGTCTCTTTAATCGTTCTGTAATACATCATCTTGCAACTAACTCATTAGTCACTTTGTTTGCAAGGCTTCTTATGATGTGTATTACCGAGAGGGCCCAGAGGTACCTCTCCGATACACAGAGTGACAAACCCTAATCTTGATTTATGCCAACTCAACAAACACCATCGGAGATACCTGTAGAGCATCTTTATGATGACCCAGTTATGTTGTGATGTTTGATAGCACACAATGTATTCCTACGGTATCCGACAGTTGCATAATCTCATAGTCAAAGGAATATGTATTTGACATTAAGAAAGCAATAGAAATAAACTGAACAATCAATATGCTAAGCTAGAGGATGGGTCTTGTCCATCACATCATTCTCCTAATGATGTGTGATAACCCACCAGTATAGGGGATCGCACCAGTTTTCGATAAGTAAGAGTGTCGAACCCAACGAGGAGCTAAAGGTAAAACAAATATTCCCTCAAGTTCTATCGACCACCGATACAACTCTACGCACGCTTGACGTTCGCCTTACCTAGAACAAGTATGAAACTAGAAGTACTTTGTAGGTGTTGTTGGATAGGTTTGCAAGATAATAAAGAGTACGAAATAAAAATTTGGGGCTGTTTAGATAAAGAAACAATAAAGTAAATATAGCGAGTGTGGAAAAGTGGCGGTAGGAGTTGCGAAATTGCCCCTAAGAAATTGACTACTTTACTAGACCGATAGCAAGTATTATGTGGGAGAGGCCACTGCTAGCATGTCATCCCTGACTTGGAATTCTATGCACTTATGATTGGAACTATTAGCAAGCATCCACAACTACTAACGTTCATTAAGGTAAAACCCAACCATAGCATTAAGATATATCGGTCCCCCTTCAATCCCGTATGCATCAATTTCTATGCTAGGTTGAAGCTTCTGTCACTCTTGCCCTCCAATACATAGTCCTATCAACATACAACTAACCCTAGGGTGTGATCCACACGCACAATCATATGATGGGCACCAAAGGACAGCAACATAACCACAAGCAAATTAAATCAATCATAGCAATTCACCAACCACCAATAGGACAACGAAAATCTACTCAGACATCATAGGATGGCAACACATCATTGGATAATAATATGAAGCATAAAGAACCATGTTCAAGTAGAGGGTACAGCGGGTTGCGGGAGAGTGGACCGCTGTAGATAGAGGGGGGAAGGTGATTGAGATGTTGGTGAAGATGGCGGAGGTGTTGGTGTAGATCGCGGTGATGATGATGGCCCCCGGTGGCACTCTGGTGCCACAGGAGGTGAGGGGGAGAGAGCCCCCCTCCTCCTTCTTCTTCCTTAACCTCCTCCCTAGATGGGAGAAGGTTTTCCCCTCTGGTCCATGGCCTCCATGGCACGGGAGGGGCGAGAGCCCCACCGAGATTGGATCTGTCTCTCTGTCTCTCTCTCTATTTCTGCGTTCTCCCTGTGCCACCCTTTCACCGTTTCACTCGGTAAGATCCGTTAGTATAATAAAGCAAATCACTACTCTAAGTACTGTTGCAAACCAATTCATATTTTGTTTTTGCATTGTTTCTACTGTAATATAACTTTTTCATGGCTTAATCCACTAATATAAATTGATAGTTTCATCAAAACAAGCAAACTATGCATCAAAAACAGAATCTGTCTAAAACCGAACAGTCTGTAATAATCTGAACATTCACGATACTTCTGATACTTGAAAAATTCTACCAAAATTAGGAAAAATAAACAATGTGTATATAAAGACATTGCAAAAATAATCAGAACCATTTGACGTTCCAGCAAAAAATGTAAAATTTCGCACTACAGCCAAAGTTTCTGTCCTGCACCGTACAAACCATCAAGCAAATGTAAACATCCTAAAGGCAAACCTTGGCACATTATTTTTATTTCTAAACTTTATAAAAGCACACAACATAAATAAATGACTCTCTAAAACTTCCGGGTTGTCTCCCTGGCAGCGCTTTCTTTAAAGCCATTAAGCTAGGCATATAGTGGTCAAGTAATGAATCCACCCGGATCCCAAGGTATATCAAAGTCAATTTTAATTAACAATGATTTGTAATTTAGTTGTGAGCACAAAGTAACATATATCATACAACAATGAAGTCTAACTCTCTTCCTATGCATCAGCATGTCATAAAAGAACAATTCATGTACACATAGTAAAGGCCAATGCATAGTATAAACAGTTTCTAGCAATTTTATCGTATTGGAAACATAGAGAGGTGGAGATATAGTTCCTCTCTCATAATAATTGCAAGTAGGAGCAGCAAGAACATGCATATTATATTCATCAAAATCATCATGTGCAATGGTAAAAGGCAACCCATCAATATAATCCTTAATAAGGGCAAACTTCTCTGATATAGTGTAGTCGGGAGAATTCAAAAAGATAATAGGACTATCATGTGTGGGTGCAGTAGCAACAATTTCATGTTTAACATAAGGAACTATAGCAAGTTCATCTCCATAATCATAATTCATATTGGCATCTTGGCCAGAAGCATAGCAAGCATCATCAAAAAGGGATATTTCAAGAGAATCAATGGGATCATAGCAATCATCATAGCAATCATCCTCCGGTAAGCACGAAGGGAAATTAAACAATGTATGAGTTGAAGAGTTACTCTCATTAGAAGGTGGGCACGGGTAGCTAATCCGCTCTTCCTCCTTTTGTTCTTCGCTCTCCTCCTCATCTTTTTCATCCAATGAGCTCACAGTTTCATCAATTTCTTCTTCCATAGACTCCTGCAAAATATTAGTCTCTTCTAGGACAGCGGAGTAGTCCTCAATATATGGTTCAACATAGGCATTAGAAGCATAATTATCATAGCAATATTTAAGTATGGCAAAATTTTCAGATTTTTAAAGAGTAGCATCATACTTTTCAATCAAAGAAGCAATTTCGTAAGCACCCTTAAAAGCAACAAATTCTTCAATTTGTTGAACATCATAGTAACTATAAACACCCTTAGCATAAGAGGATACGATTCCATTATCATTAAACTCACATTGATAGGGAAGGTGTTTCTTAGGGTTTTCAGAACAACAAGTAAAATCATATATTTCACATAAATTCCAAGCATAGCATTGCAAACGATGAATTTGATCCAGTAAAGTTTTCCCTTTTTCAGATATTCGGTGTCGCACATAACAAGCATGCTCATCTAAAGATTTTCCCTCAACTAAGCTAGTTGGGGTTTCACCACGAGCACATAGGGATAGAAGATGATCCAAGTAATACGCTTCAGCAGTGTGATAGATTTTGAGTGGTTCTTCTACCACTGGTTTAGTAGGTACAACTAATTTTTTTGGTATTTTGCGTTTCCTACCCATAACTAAAGATAGAAAACAACTAAGAACAGCAAATAAAAATTACTTAGTGATAAAGCAAACAAGCACACACGAGAATATTCACCCCACGCTATTGCTTCCCCGGCAACGGCGCCAGAAAAAGGTCTTGATAACCCACAAGTATAGGGGATCGCAACAGTTTTCGACAAGTAAGAGTGTCGAACCCAACGAGGAGCTAAAGGTACAACAAATATTCCATCAAGTTCTATCGACCACCGATACAACTCTACGCATGCTTGACGTTCGCTTTACCTAGAACAAGTATGAAACTAGAAGTACTTTGTAGGTGTTGTTGGATAGGTTTGCAACACATCATTGGATAATAATATGAAGCATAAAGCACCATGTTCAAGTAGAGGGTACAGCGGGTTGCGGGAGAGTGGACCGCTGTAGATAGAGGGGGGAAGGTGATGGAGATGTTGGTGAAGATGGCAGAGGTGTTGGTGTAGATGGCGGTGATGATGATGGCCCCCGGTGGCACTCCGGTGCCACCGGAAGCGAGGGGGAGAGAGCCCCCCTCCTTCTTCTTCTTCTTCTTCTTCCTTGACCTCCTCCCTAGATGGGAGAAGGGTTTCCCCTTTGGTCCATGGCCTCCATGGCACGGGAGGGGCGAAAGCCCCTCCGAGATTGGATCTGTCTCTCTGTGTCTCTCTGTTTCTGCGTTCTCCCTGTGCTGCCCTTTCACCGTTTCGGGTATATATAGAGATCCGTAACTCCGATTGGATCGAAACCTTCGCCCAGATCTTTTTCCAAAAATTAGCTTTCTTGCGGCCAAAGTAGAGCATCAACCGCCTTACGAGGGGCCCACGAGGGTGGAGGGCGCGCCTGCCTGTAGTGGCTGTGGGCCCCACCCTCGTGGCCACCTTGGGCACCATCTCGCGTTGATTTTCTTCCCAAAAATCACAAATATTTTAAAATAAATCTCCGTCAGTTTTTATTCCGTTTGGACTCCATTTGATATGGATATTCTGTGAAACCAAAAACTTGCAACAAACAGGAACTGGCAGTGGGCACTGGATCAATATGTTAGTCCCAAAAAATAGTATAAAAATTGCCAAAAGTATATGAAAGTTGTAGAATATTGGCATGGAACAATCAAAAATTATAGATACGACGGAGACATATCAATGTGATCCCGTTATCAAATGACAACACATGTCTATGGTTAGGAAACCTTAACCATCTTTGATCAACGAGCTAGTCTAGTAGAGGCTTACTAGTGACATGGTATTTGTTTATGTATTACACATGTATTTAAGTTTCCAATCAATACAATTCTAGCATGAATAATAAACCTTTATCATGAATAAGGAAATATAAAATAACAACTTTATTATTGCCTCTAGGGCATATTTCCTTCATTCTAGTGAAGATAATGAGAGAAAATCTCTTCTGAGTTGGTAGAGTCAGCTTTGCTTGTAGCCCAACCAAAGTTGCCGCATATGTTTGAAAGTCGGCGGTTGGTACACATATCGGTTTGCCATTGACCCAGGGTCATTTTGGTCATATCATGTCGGGTTGCCCCTGGCCATAAATAGTCGCCCCCTCCACCATAAGTTATTGGCTGCTCAGAGTTATTGCACATCTCCTGTCGTTTTGGAGCAACCCACCTTCAAGGATTTTGATAGATATTTCCCACGAGGAAAAACCCCGAACAACTGGAGCCCAAAGTGATTGAGCATCACTAAAGACATTCTGTTATGGGTGAACCGAAGACTTATTACACTTGAAGACTGTGATCTTCCAGACGGTTAGGCGTCACATTCTGAGCATCCAAGAGTCACTGTGGATTTCTGGTGAATGAGTTCGTGAAGGTTTCAGAAGTCGACCTTGAAGACATACCTGAGTGACTGGGCGAGGTCTGAGCGATCTTTGCTCAGGGAGAATAAGGTGAAGACATAGTCTTATGTGTTCAGTCTCAGCCTCTCCAACCAGACGTATAGTTGTTACAACAATTGAGACTGGTCAAACAAATTATTTTTCTTCAACGAGCAACTGGTTTTATCACTTCACTACTTTACTCTTTGTTTTGTACTGTGAAGACCTTGCTTGCTCATCCATGTGTGAACACTACGCTTGAAGACATTCATCATGATACTCTTTTGTGTCTTCCAGTTCATTGTACTTAAAGTTGTTTGCTTGTATGTGTGCATGTTCTACATCTATTGCTACCTTGTTTGCCTACCATCTATGGTGCTAATGCCATTAGCTTCTCATTGATAGCTTGCCCAGTGTAGCTTTTCACTAGTACTGCCATACTTTGCAACTGATTACCTTCCGTATCTTCGAAGACATTCCTTGTTTCAAAGACTTTCATAAAAATCTCCCATTCACCCCCTCCCTTTGGTCCATAACTAGCAATTTCACTCTCTTTTGTGCAGTTCAATGTCTTGTACTGGACAGTGAGTACCATGTCTATTTGGAGACCTGTTACTATCCTCACTATGTGTTATGTTGAAAATATATTTTTGTCATGGTTAAAATTGTTTGATTTTGAAATTACAAGCAAGGTGCTGTCATTTTTGTATAGAAATATTTTAATATATGTTATTGTCATGCAAGCTAACTTGAGAAAGGCGCTACATGTTTATTATCCTTAATATGTGTTATGGTGAAAATATTATATTGGTGTCATGAAATTGTTTGATCTTGGTGAGGGAGTCCTAGACTAAGGGGTCCTCGGGCGTCCGGCCTGTTAGCCATGGGCCGGACTGATGGGGTGTGAAGATACGAAGACCGAAGACTGCACCCGTGTCCGGATGAAACTCTCCTTGGCGTGGAAGGCAAGCTTGGCGACCGGATATGTAGATTCATTTCTTTGTAACCGACCTTGTGTAACCATATATCCTCTTGGTGCCTATATAAACCGGAGGACTTAGTCCGGAAAGGGCAGATACTCATTACCATAGTCATACAGGCTAGACTTCTAGGGTTTAGCCATTACGATCTCGTGGTAGATCAACTCTTGTAATACTCATATCCATCAAGATCAATCAAGCAGGAAGTAGGGTATTACCACCATAGAGAGGGCCCGAGCCTGGGTAAACATCGTGTCCCCTGTCACCTGTTACCATCGACCTTAGACGCACAGTTCGGGACCCCCTACCCGAGATCCGCCGGTTTTGACACCGACACTTAGAATTACAAGCAAGGTCCTACCAATTTTTTTATCCAAATATGTAATCTCAATATGTTATGATAGTTTCAAGAGAATGGTTCACCATGCTTACAAGTAACAGTTGGCAAGGTTGCTAATTTTCCATTGAGGGAAAAATCATCATTTTTCTTTGCTAGTTTGCCATTGAGGGCAAAATCATCATTTTTCTTACTTTAACGGATGTGCTTCACTATTTCACACCAATATAACGGCTGATAACATAATGAGTTTGTAAGAGCAACTCCAATGGGGCAACCCATTTCATTTGCGGCGTCCGTTTGGGTCGGCGCAGACAAAATAGGAGGCCCAACACGGTGACCCAAACCCAAATGGAGTCCGCTTCGCGTCCGCACCGACGCATTTGCGGCCCAAATTTGTGCCCCAAATGCGTCAGCATGGATGCCACGTGCACCTTCTCGGCATCCGCCGCGGCCCCACCTAGCGGTCGTCCAACCGCCCGCCACCTACCTGGTGAGCTTAATTTATGACCTGGGGCCCACATGTTAGCGACGGTGGTCGTCCTTTTTTAAGCCGACCGTGCAGTGGGGCCGTCCTCATCCAGCTAGTCCCCGTCCCCATCTAGCCACGCTCGTTCCCCCATCGCCAGCAAACCCTAGCCAACCCTAGCCACCCCAGCCATGCCAAATGGGGCTCTTCTTCAGCGCCGGCGGCAGCAGCAAGGCCAAGGGCAAGTTGCCCGCCATCCCCTTTCCCCCGGAGTTCCTCCCGCCTCCGCCGGCGCCAGCTCGCCGGCCGAGGCATTGCGTCAACGTGCTGGTGTTGGAAATATGCCCTAGAGGCAATAATAAATTAGTTATTATTATATTTCCTTGTTCATGATAATCGTTTATTATCCATGCTAGAATTGTATTGATAGGAAACTCAGATACATGTGTGGATACATAGACAACACCATGTCCCTAGTAAGCCTCTAGTTGACTAGCTCGTTGATCGATAGATGGTTACGGCATCCTGACCATGGACATTGGATGTCGTTGATAACGGGATCACATCATTAGAAGAATGATGTGATGGACAAGACCCAATCCTAAGCCTAGCACAAGATCATGTAGTTCGTATGCTAAAGCTTTTCTAATGTCAAGTATCATTTCCTTAGACCATGAGATTGTGCAACTCCCGGATACCGTAGGAGTGCTTTGGGTGTGCCAAACGTCACAACGTAACTGGGTGGCTATAAAGGTACACTACAGGTATCTCCAAAAGTGTCTGTTGGGTTGGCACGAATCGAGACTGGGATTTGTCACTCCGTGTAAACGGAGAGGTATCTCTGGGCCCACTCGGTAGGACATCATCATATGTGCACAATGTGATCAAGGAGTTGATCACGGGATGATGTGTTACGGAACGAGTAAAGAGACTTGCCGGTAACGAGATTGAACAAGGTATCCGGATACCCACGATCGAATCTCGGGCAAGTATCGTACCGCTAGACAAAGGGAATTGTATACGGGATTGATTAAGTCCTTGACATTGTGGTTCATCCGATGAGATCATCGTGGAACATGTGGGAGCCAACATGGGTATCTAGATCCCGCTGTTGGTTATTGACCGGAGAACGTCTCGGTCATGTCTGCATGTCTCCCGAACCCGTAGGGTCTACACACTTAAGGTTCGATGACGCTTGGGTTATAAAGGAAGTTTGTATGTGGTAACCGAATGTTGTTCGGAGTCCCGGATGAGATCCCGGACGTCACGAGGAGTTCCGGAATGGTCCGGAGGTAAAGATTTATATATGGGAAGTCCTGTTTTGGTCACCGGAAGAGTTTCGGGGTATATCGGTAACGTACCGGGACCACCGGGAGGGTCCCGGGGGTCCACCAAGTGGGGCCACCAGCCCCAGGGGGCCACATGGGCTGTAGGGAGTGTTCCATGGCCTACATGGGCCAAGGGCACCAGCCCCACTAAGGCCCATGCGCCTAAGAGATGGAGAGGGGGCAAACCCTAATGGGATATGGGCCTTAGGGCCCATATTGGTGCGCCTCCCTCTCCCATCCCCTCTTGGCCGCCCCCTTGCTCCCCATCCAGGGCTGCCACCCCCTAGGGGTGGGAACCCTAGAGGGGGCACAGCCCCTCCCCTTCCCTATATATATGAGGCCTAGGGCTGCCCATAAGACACGTGATTCGATCTCTCGTTGGTGCAGCCCTGCATCTCTCTCTCCCTCCTCTTCTGTGGTGCTTGGCGAAGCCCTGCAGGATTGCCACGCTCCTCCATCACCTCCACGCCATTGTGCTGCTGCTGGATGGAGTCTTCCTCAACCTCTCCCTCTCTCCTTGCTGGATCAAGGCGTGGGAGACGTCACCGGGCTGTACGTGTGTTGAATGCGAGGTGCCGTGCGTTCGTCACTTGGTCATCGGTGATTTGAATCACGACGAGTACGACTCCATCAAACCCGTTCACTTGAACGCTTCCGCTTAGCGATCTACAAGGGTATGTAGATGCACTCTCCTTCCCCTCGTTGCTGGTCTCTCCAGAGATAGATCTTGGTGACACGTAGGAAAATTTTGAATTTCTGCTACGTTCCCCAACAGTGGCATCATGAGCTAGGTCTATTGCGTAGATTCTATGCACGAGTAGAACACAAAGTAGTTGTGGGCGTTGATTTTGTCAATTTACTTGCCGTTACTAGTCTTATCTTGATTCGGCGGCATCGTGGGATGAAGCGGCCCGGAACAACCTTACACGTACTCTTACGTGAGACCGGTTCCACCGACAAACATGCACTAGTTGCATAATGTGGCTGGCGGGTGTCTGTCTCTCCCACTTTAGTCGGATCGGATTCGATGAACAGGGTCCTTATGAAGGGTAAATAACAATTGGCATATCACGTTGTGGTTTTTGCGTAGGTAAGAAACGTTCTTGCTAGAAACCCATAGCAGCCACGTAAAACATGCAAACAACAATTAGAGGACGTCTAACTTGTTTTTGAGGGTATGCTATGTGATGTGATATGGCCCAAAGGATGTGATGAATGATATATGTGATGTATGAGATTGATCATGTTCTTGTAATAGGAATCACGACTTGCATGTCGATGAGTATGACTACCGGCAGGAGCCATAGGAGTTGTCTTAATTTATTTATGACCTGCGTGTCAACATAAACGTCATGTAATTACTTTACTTTATTGCTAACCGTTAGCTATAGTAGTAGAAGTAATAGATGACGAGACAACTTCATGAAGACACGATGATGGAGATCATGATGATGGAGATCATGGTGTCATGCCGGTGACGAGATGATCATGGAGCCCCAAGATGGAGATCAAAGGAGCTATATGATATTGGCCATATCATGTAACTACTATTTGATTGCATGTGATGTTTATCATGTTTATACATCTTATTTGCTTAGAACGACGGTAGTAAATAAGATGATCCCTTACAACAATTTCAAGAAGTGTTCTCCCCTAGCTGTGCACCGTTGCGACAGTTCGTGTTTCGAAGCACCACGTGATGATTGGGTGTTAGATTCTAACGTTCACATACAACGGGTGTAAGACAGATTGACACACGCGAAACACTTAGGGTTAACTTGACGAGCCTAGCATGTACAGACATGGCCTCGGAACACAGAAGACCGAAAGGTCGAGCATGAGTCGTATAGAAGATACGATCAACATGAAGATGTTCATCGATGTTGACTAGTCCATCTCACGTGATGGTCGGACACGGCCTAGTTGACTCGGATCATGTAATCACTTAGATGACTAGAGGGATGTCTATCTGAGTGGGAGTTCATAAGATGAACTTAATTATCCTGAACATAGTAAAAAGATCTTTGCAAATTATGTCGTAGCTCGTGCTTCAGTTCTACTGTTTAGATATGTTCCTAGAGAAAATTTAGTTGAAAGTTGATAGTAGCAATTATGCGGACTAGGTCCGTAAACCGAGGATTGTCCTCATTGCTTTATAGAAGGCTTATGTCCTTAATGCACCGCTCAGTGTGCCGAACCTCGAACGTTGTCTGTGGATGTTGCGAACATCTGACATACACGTTTTGATAACTACGTGATAGTTCAGTTAAACGGTTTAGAGTTGAGGCACCGAAGACGTTTTTGAAATGTCGCAAAACATATGAGATGTTTCGAGGGCTGAAATTGGGATTTCAGGCTCGTGCCCACGTCAAGAGGTATAAGACCTCCGACGATTTTCTTAGCCTGCAAACTAAGGGAGAAAAGCTCAATTATTGAGCTTGTGCTCAGATTGTCTGAGTACAACAATCATTTGAATCGAGTGGGAGTTGATCTTCCAGATGAGATAGTGATGTTTCTCCGAAATCATTACCACCAAGCTGCTAGAGCTTCGTGTTGAACTATAATATATCAGGGATATATATGATGATCCTTGAGATATTCGCGATGTTTGACACCGCGAAAGTAGAAATCAAGAAGGAGCATCTATTGTTGATGGTTGGTGAAACCACTAGTTTCAAGAAGGGCAAGGGAACAAAGGGATACTTCATGAAACGGCAATTCAGCTGCTGCTCTAGTGAAGAAACCCAAGGTTGAACCCAAACCCGAGACTGAGTGCTTCTGTAATAAGGGGAACAGCCACTGGAGCAGAATTACCCTAGATACTTGGTAGATGAGAAGGCTGGCAAGGTCGGTAGAAGTATATTGGATATACATTGTGTTGATGTGTACTTTACTAGTACTCCTAGTAGCACCAGGGTATTAGATACCGGTTCGGTTGCTAAGGGTTAGTAACTCGAAATAAAAGCTACAGAATAAACGGAGACTAACCAAAGGTGAGCTGACGATATGTGTTGGAAGTGTTTCCAATGTTGATATGATCAAGCATCGCACGCTCCCTCTACCATCGAGATTGGTATTAAAACCTAAATAATTGTTATTTGGTGTTTGCGTTGAGCATAGACATGATTGGATTATGTCTATCGCGATACAGTTATTCATTTAAGGAGAATAATGGTTACTCTGTTTATTTGAATAATACCTTCAATGGTCTTGCACCTAAAACGAATGGTTTATTGAATCTCGATCGTAGTGATACACATGTTCATGCCAAAAGATAGTAATGATAGTACCACCTACTTGTGGCACTGCCACTTAGGTCATATTGGTATAAAACGCATGAAGAAGCTCCATGTTGATGGATCTTCGGGCTCACTCGTTTTTGAAAAGTTTGAGACATGCGAACCATGTCTATTGGTGTATATGCATGAAGAAACTCCATGCAAATGGACCGTTTGAACTCACTTGATCTTGAATCACTTGAGACATGCAAATCATACCACATGGGCAAGATGACTGAAATCCTCGGTTTCAGTAAAATGGAACTAGAAAGCAACTTGTTGGAAGAAATACATTTTGATGTGTGCAGTCCAATGAGTGCTGAGGCATGTAGTGGATATCGTTATGTTCTTACTTCACAGATGATTTGAGTAGATGTTGAGTATATTTACTTGATGAATCACGAGTCTGAATTATTGAAAGGTTCAAGTAATTTCAGGGTGAAGTTGAAAGATCGTCGTGACAAGAGGATAAAATATCTATGATATGATCATAGAGATGAATATCTGAATTACGAGTTTGGCACATAATTAAGACATTGTGGAAATTGTTTCACAACTAATACAGCCTGGAACACCATAGTGTGATGGTGTGTCCGAACATCATAACTGCACCCTATTGGATATGATGCATACCATGATGTCTCTTATCGAATTACCACAATAGTTTACGGGTTAGGCATTAGAGACAACCACATTCACTTTAAATAGGGCACCACGTAATTCCGATGAGATGACACCGTATGAAATATGGTTTAGGGAAACCTAAGCTGTCATTTCTTAAAAGTTTGGGGCTGCAACGCTTATGCGAAAAAGTATCAGGCTGATAAGCTCGAACCCAAAGCGGATAAATGCATCTTCATAGGACACCCAAAACAGTTGGGTATACCTCCTGTCTCAGATTCGAAAGCAATAAGGGATTGTTTCTAGAATCAGGTCCTTTCTCGAGGAAAAGTTTCTCTCGAAAGAATTGAGTGGGAGGATGGTGGAGACTTGATGAGGTTATTGAACCGTCTCTTCAACTAGTGTGTGACAGGGCACAGGGAGTTGTTCCTGTGGCACCTACACCAATTGAAGTGGAAGCTTATGATATTGATCATGAGACTTTGGATCAATTCACTACCAAACCTCGTGGGATGACAAGGATGCGTACTACTTCAGAGTGGTACGTAATCCTGTCTTGGAAGTCATGTTGCTAGACAACAATGAACCTACGAGCTATGGAGAAGCGATGGTGGGCCTGGATTCCAAAATGGCTCGAGGCCATAAATTCCGAGAGAGGATCCATGTATGAAAACAAAGTGTAGACTTTGGAAGAACTACTTGATGGTCGTAAGGCTGTTAGGTACATATGGATTTTAAAAGGAAGACGGACAATGATGGTAAGTATCACCATTAAGAAAGCTCGACTTGTCGTTAAGATGTTTTCCAACAAGTTCAAGGAGTTGACTACGATGAGACTTTCTCACTCGTAGCGATGCTAAGAGTCTGTTGGAATTATATTAGCGCTTACTGCATTATTTATGAAATCTTGCAGATAGGATGTCAAAAACATTGTTTCCTCGACATTTTTGAGGAAAGGTTGTATGTGATACAAACCGGAAGGTTTTGTCAATCCTGAAAGATGCTAATAAGTATGCAAAGCTCCAGTAATCCTTCTAAGGACTGGAGTAAGCATCTCGGAGTTGGAATGTATGCTTTGATGATGATCAAAGATTTTGGGTGTACACAAAGTTTATGAGAAACTTGTATTTCCAAAAGGGTGAGTGGGAGCACTATAGAATTTCTGATGAATATATGTTGTTGACATATTGTTGATCAGAAATGACGTAGAATTTCTGGGAAGCATATAGGGTTATTTGGAAAGTATTTTTCAATGGAAAGCCTGGATTAAGCTACTTGAACATTGAGCATCAAGATCTGTAAGGATAGATCAAAACGCTTAATGGTACTTTCAAATGAGCACATACCTTGACATGATCTTGAAGGTGTTCAAGATGGATCAGTCAAAGAAGGAGTTCTTGCCTGAGTTGTAAGGTATGGAGTTAAGACTTAAAGCTCGACCACGGCAGAATAGAGAGAAAGGACGAAGGTCGTCCCCTATGCTTAAGACATAGGCTCTACAGTATGCTATGCTGTGTACCGCACCTGAAGTGTGCCTTGCCATGAGTCAGTCAAGGGGTACAAGAGTGATCTAAGAATGGATCACAAGACAGCGGTCAAAGTTATCCTTAGTAACTAGTGGACTAAGGAACTTTCTCGATTATGGAGGTGGTAAAAGAGTTCGTCGTAAAGGGTTACGCCGATGCAAACTTTGACACTAATCCAGATTATTCTAAGTAGTAAACTGGATTCGTATAGCAGAACAGTTATTTGGAATAGCTCCAAATGTAGCGTAGTAGTTGCATCTACAAAATGACATAAGAAATTTGTGAAGTACATACGGATCTGAAAGATTCAGACCCGTTGACTAAAACCTCTCTCACAAGCAAAACATGATCAAACCCAGAACTCATCGAGTGTTAATCACATGGTAAATGTGAACTAGATTATTGACTCTAGTAAACTCTTTGGGTGTTAGTCACATGGGGATGTGACCTTGAGTGTTAATCACATATCGATGTGAACTGGATTATTGACTCTAGTGCAAGTGGGAGACTGTTGGAAATATGCCCTAGAGGCAATAATAAATTAGTTATTATTATATTTCCTTGTTCATGATAATCATTTATTATCCATGCTAGAATTGTATTGATAGGAAACTCAGATACATGTGTGGATACATAGACAACACCATGTCCCTAGTAAGACTCTAGTTGACTAGCTCGTTGATCAATAGATGGTTACGGTTTCCTGACCATGGACATTGGATGTCGTTGATAACAGGATCACATCATTAGAAGAATGATGTGATGGACAAGACCCAATCCTAAGCCTAGCACAAGATCATGTAGTTCGTATGCTAAAGCTTTTCTAATGTCAAGTATCATTTCCTTAGACCATGAGATTGTGCAACTCCCGGATACCGTAGGAATGCTTTGGGTGTGCCAAACGTCACAACGTAACTGGGTGGCTATAAAGGTACACTACAGGTATCTCCGAAAGTGTCTGTTGGGTTGGCACGAATCGAGACTGGGATTTGTCACTCCGTGTAAACGGAGAGGTATCTCTGGGCCCACTCGGTAGGACATCATCATAATGTGCACAATGTGATCAAGGAGTTGATCACGGGATGATGTGTTACGGAACGAGTAAAGAGACTTGCCGGTAACAAGATTGAACAAGGTATCTGGATACCGACGATCGAATCTCGGGCAAGTATCGTACTGCTAGATAAAGGGAATTGTATACGGGATTGATTAAGTCCTTGACATCGTGGTTCATCCGATGAGATCATCGTGGAACATGTGGGAGCCAACATGGGTATCCAGATCCCGCTGTTGGTTATTGACCGGAGAACGTCTCGGTCATGTCTGCATGTCTCCCGAACCCGTAGGGTCTACACACTTAAGGTTCGATGACGCTAGGGTTATAAAGGAAGTTTGTATGTGGTAACCGAATGTTGTTCGGAGTCCCGGATGAGATCCTGGACGTCACGAGGAGTTCCGGAATGGTCCGGAGGTAAAGATTTATATATGGGAAGTCCTGTTTTGGTCACCGGAAGAGTTTCGGGGTTTATCGGTAACGTACCGGGACCACCGGGAGGGTCCCGGGGGTCCACCAAGTGGGGCCACCAGCCCCAGGGGACCACATGGGCTGTAGGGAGTGTTCCTTGGCCTACATGGGCCAAGGGCACTAGCCCCACTAAGGCCCATGCGCCTAAGAGATGGAGAGGGGGCAAACCCTAATGGGATATGGGCCTTAGGGCCCATATTGGTGCGCCTCCCTCTCCCATCCCCTCTTGGCCGCCCCCTTGCTCCCCATCTAGGGCTGCCCCCCCTAGGGGTGGGAACCCTAGAGGGGGCGCAGCCCCTCCCCTTCCCTATATATATGAGGCCTAGGGCTGCCCATAAGACACGTGATTCGATCTCTCGTTGGTGCAGCCCTGCATCTCTCTCTCCCTCCTCTTCTGTGGTGCTTGGCGAAGCCCTGCAAGATTGCCACGCTCCTCCATCACCACCACGCCGTTGTGCTGCTGCTGGATGGAGTCTTCCTCAACCTCTCCCTCTCTCCTTGCTGGATCAAGGCGTGGGAGACGTCACTGGGCTGTACGTGTGTTGAACGCGGAGGTGCCGTGCGTTCGGCACTTGGTCATCGGTGATTTGAATCACGACGAGTACGACTCCATCAACCCCGTTCACTTGAACGCTTCCGCTTAGCGATCTACAAGGGTATGTAGATGCACTCTCCTTCCCCTCGTTGCTGGTGTCTCCATAGATAGATCTTGGTGACACGTAGGAAAATTTTGAATTTCTGCTACGTTCCCCAACAATTTGATGGCGTGGAGATCATCGCCGTGGACCATGTGGATATGAAGGAGATAATCCTCGATCCATACCGCAGGATCTGTTGTGCCATCATATGATTCGATATTTATGGGTTTGAAAGCCTCGGGGATTTGATGATCCATTACTTCGTCTGTGAAGCATAGTTGGTGTGCGGCGCCTCTGTACTGGGCTATATCACGACGTAGCTCCAATGAGCTTTGTCTACTGTGTTCGGCCCTACCGGATTTGTGTCTGGTGTGACGGTTATCGTCTCGAGTCGTGGGGCGCCCACGCAATCCGTAGATCGATCTTGTTTGCCTTGCCTTGTCCTCCAACATATCTCGCAGGTCTGGCACATTTTCCCGTGCCTTGGTACGGGGTGCGGCTTGAGTGGAGGCCCGAGAGGCCTCTCTGTCGCGGCCACGAGGTGGCCGGTCCGCCGTATCAAGTGTTTGTGATGTAGGTTTAAGTGCTTCCTCCTCGAATCGGGGTAGCAACCTGCACTTTGGGTAGCTCTTGGAGGGGCGTTCGAGTTTATGCTCTTCGGCCGCAAGGACTTCAGTCCATCTGTCGACTAGCAAATCTTGATCAGCTCTAAGCTGTTGCTGTTTTTTCTTGAGGCTTCTTGCCGTGGCCATAAGCCCGCGTTGAAAACGCTCTTGCTCGACGGGATCCTCTGGCACGACGAATTCGTCAACGTCGAGGCTTGCCTCGTCCTCGGAGGGAGGCATATAATTATCGTCCTCGACCTCTCTGTGTGCCGCTCTCTCATGAGGGCTAGCTTCTCCATCTTCCTGTGCTGAATCTTGCTGGAGGGGGTTTTCTTCGGCACTCTCCGGAGTATTATTATCTCCCGTGCTGGAATCACTGTATTTGCTTTGGCGGGATTTTGAGCGGCGCTGCTGACGCCGACGCTTAGGTTGTTTCTTGGCGGGGTCATCCTCCGCTGTTCCATCGCCATCTCCTTCTTTTGGTGTGTCCACCATGTATATGTCATATGACGAGGTGGCTTTCCAGGGCCCAATAGGCGATGTTCTTCATCATCTCCTGCATCGGCGTCCATACCGTCGTTGTCTTCGGAGTCGAAGTCGAGCATGTCGGTTAAATCGTCGACAGTGGCTACAAAGTGGGTGGTGGGTGGGCTTTGAATTTCTTCATCATCCGTATCCCAACCTTGCTGACCGTAGTCCGGCCATGGCTCTACTTATAAAGAGAGAGACTTTAGTGTCTTCAGAATATCGCCGAAAGGCGAGTGCTAAAAGATGTCCGCGGCAGTAAACTCCATGATCGGCGCCCAATCGGATTCGATCGGCAGGGGCGCGGAGGGTTCGGAGTCCGAAGAGGAGTCCGGCTCCTTGGAGTCACAAGTCTCGCGGAGTGCGGGGCTGGTGTTCGGCTCGATCGCCATTGGGATCGCAGCCCCCGAGGCGGCGTCCAACCACCCATCCTCGATCGGCGTAGTTGGCTCCGAATTAAGGGTCGAAGCCGATGCGGGTGTGGCCTCCAGGGCACTGTTCGGCGGCAGAGCTAGATCATGCTCGTTGTGACAGTGCGGCGCGCTCAGCAGTGGCTCGACTCCGTCGAAGATCAAGTCCCCGCGGATGTCAACCGTGTAGTTTAAACTTCCAAATATGACCTGACGGCCAGGGGCATAGCTTTCGATCTGCTCCAGCGGCCAAGTGAATTGGCCCGTAGTGCGAAGCCGCCGAAGACGAAGATCTGTCCGGTGAGGAAGGTCTCACCCTGGACTGCATTGCTATTGATGATCGTAGGACCCATCAAGCCTAACGGCGACGACACAGAGGAACTCTCAATGAAAGCACCAATGTCGGTGTCAAAACCAACGGATCTCGGGTAGGGGGTCCCGAACTGTGCGTCTAGGCTAGATGGTAACAGGAGGCAAGGGACACAAAGTTTTACCCAGGTTCGGGCCCTCTTGATGGAGGTAAAACCCTACGTCCTGCTTGATTAATATTGATGATATGGGTAGTACAAGAGCAGATCTACCACGAGATCGGAGAGGCTAAACCCTAGAAGCTAGCGTATGGTATGATTGTTGTTCTATATGTTGTCCTACAGACTAAAACCCTCCGGTTTATATAGACACCGGAGAGGGTTAGGGTTACACAAAGTCGGTTATAATGGTAGGAGATCTACATATCCGTATCGCCAAGCTTGCCTTCCACGCCAAGGAAAGTCCCTTCCGGACACGGGATAAAGTCTTCAATCTTGCATCTTCATAGTCCAGGAGTCCGGCTGAAGATATAGTCCGGCCATCTGGACACCCCCTAATCCAGGACTCCCTCAGACCCCATCATCGTTCGATCTGAATTTTACGGTCACTAACACGCGCCGTTACGACCAATTCTTTTTCATTAAGTACGTCTGAACACGATTCTCAGCCCATTTTCTTTGGTCCTGCATGTGATTCTCGGCCCGCAAGTTTGGGCCATGCACTGTGACTGTTGTGTAGAAAAAGAATGACTGTTGTGTGGAAACGGAATTGAAAAAACTTGGTAGGGAATTCGAACTCTGGTTGCCAAGCACACATTAAGCGCTTTAAGTGGGAGGAGACGTTCCCGTCGACAACGAGACGCCTACGGTGACTTCGTAAATCTCAAGATGATATGCCGGCTCAGTCTTCGCAAAACAAGAAACCCGTGGAAAATTCACACGAGCCTTTGGGAGAGCCGGGGACAGTACCATCTTCCTTCCTACCACACTTGATGCGGCCTTCCGCTATGTGCTATGAAAGCATGCGGCTGTCATTAATTGGTGGAGAGGTGAACCAGCACCCAGACCGAGTTGGGCGCCTGCGGCTCTACAAACAACAGGCCTCGCTCAATTCCAAAACGTCACGAGCGGTGCATCGTGAGGAGAACAGGGAGAAGTCTCCCGATGTGGCGAGGCGATGGTTTTCTACCCGGGAAATCGGGGTGGATCGGGGATGGAAAGGTCTTTCCTGGTTGACACCAAATGCACCTCCCACACAACCAGGGAGGAATTTACTCGTGGCATCCCCACCCAGGGAAATGACGGGGATCCCGGGAGGATTCCTTGAAACCAAACAAGGGCCTTAAGAGGAACAACCAACCCAGCCAGCATCAGTTGTTGTACACTTGAAAGAAACTAAGTATTTGACCCTTTTTTATTAAAACAATGTGAGAAAAGCCTTAATCTTCTGATTTTTGCACTAGTGCATCATTAGCATAATGTTGCTGACTATAGGGAAGAGGCATGCCGTCTTTGTACATACGTATTTTTAATCTTCCTTTTTAAGAAACAAAGTATTTGAAATTGGGATTGAACTCCGATAATTTATGTACCGCCCAGCTGATAATTTACATATAAACACCGTGATAGTTTTGACCCAGGGAAAATTTTATTGAATTATACTCTGTTATTTTTTTGTAAATAACATGCTAATTTCCGAAACGCGGACCTAATAACTTAATCCGGGCCTAGAAACTTTTGACCGGGGAATTCTTTTTGCTGAAACATACTCCCCGTAACTATTATGTAAATAATGTGGTAATTCGCACACCACAAACCGGGTAACTAGGATACAAACACAGTGATAACTTCGATGCGGGAAAAATGTTATTGACCCCTTTTCTAAAAAAAGATATCTCCGTAATTTTTGTGTAAATAACATGGTATTTTACGCAACACGGACCTGATAACTTGCATGCAACACTGTGGTTACATGACCAAAAAAAGTTTATTGAACTTACACCTGTAATTTTAATATAACGAAAAAGCTAACTTCTGATAACGTTGACCCTTGAAAGAATTGTTGAAAATATACTCCGACAACATCTGTGTAAATAACATGATAATATAGGCTCCAGGACCTGATAACTTAGCTACAAACACCTGATAACTTTGACTCATGGATTTTTTTTTGTTAAAAACATACTATAGATAACTTCTTTGTAAATAGCATGATAATATACAGTTACATAGATAACTAAGGTACAAACACCATAATAACTTTAACCCATGAAAAAAAGTTGTTGAGACCATACTCCGGTAACATCAGTGTAAATAACATGGTAATATACGCTCCCGAAACCTGATAATTTAGGTACAAACACAACGATAACGTTGACCCGGGGAAAAAGATGTTAAAAACGTACCACCGATAACTCTTTTGTGTAAATAGTATGATAATATAGACTTCTGGTCCTGATAACTTAGGTACAAACAAATCGATAAATTTGAACCCGTGATTTTTTTATTGAAAACATACCACTAACAACTTTTCGTGGAAATAACATGATAATATACACTCCTGAACCAGATAACTTAGATACAAACACCACGATAACTTTGACCCGTGGAAAATAATTGTTTGGAAACATACTCCGCTAACATCTGTATAAATAACATGGTAATATAGGCTACCAGACCTGATAACTTAGGTACAAACACCTCGATAACTTTTAACCCATGAATAAAAGTTGTTGAAAACATACTCGGTAGGATTTGTGTAAATAACATGGTAAAATATGCCCACCAGAATTGATACCTTATTTACCCCAGGCATGATAACTTTTGACCCACAAAAAATATTATTCGGAACATGCCAACATGGTATCTAGTTTCGAAGGTCTCACCGCGGTGGATTTTTTTGCGAAAACAGATTTTGGATCGAAGAGGCAATTCGAGCGACAAAACATTTGAAATTCAAAACAAAAAGAATCCACAATAACGTGAGCTTTTCTGCATTTTTAGTGCATTTGCATGTGGGGAGAAAGTTGAAAGAAGTCATTTTTCATCGCAGTAACTGATGTACTATATACGTGATAACTAGCATACCCCATGCGTGGTAAATTTTTATCCGAAAAAAAAGTTGTCGGAACATATCAACGTGGGATCTAGTTTCAAAGTTCTCTCCTACGAAACATTTTGAATTTTTGAATCATGAGAGAATCTATAGTGATGTCATCAAATTCGTCTCACTTGCATGTATATAATTAGCTTTCTGCCATGCACGTACATGATGGAGAAAAAGCAACACTAATTATCACATGCATGTGGTGAAAAACGGATTGCATATGATCGTGAGTTAGAACAGGCTGCATGTGGATCGTCCGGATCTCTCACTGTGGTCCGGACGTCTGGACGTTCGCAATGTCCTTTTTGGAAAGATCCAGCTGATGGCTGGCATATATTGAATAATAGCATAGAGCATACGGGAATACAAAGGTGAGTTGCCATCCAAGGTGAACTGGCATATAGAAAGGAAGAATGGAAAAATTCTTAGGCCTCATGTCTGATTTCTCATGGAGGGTCCTCAAAGGGGTGCTCTAGATGGGTTGCTCCTGCCTGACACCATAATTCCAGTGATCTTCTGATCGCCACAATATTGTTTTAGCAGGCTACTCTTCCTCTGAACGTGCACTCATTTCTTTGCTGCCTAATTTGCCAAAGAGTGGCAAATTTGACAATTTTGACCTTGGGACGAAATCAATTCACGGAATGAACTGCTCGTGAAACTATTTCACAGCACTCACCCTTTTGTGTAGCGCCCGCCACACAGGCGCCACAGCCTACGGTGCAACGCCCAGCTCTGGGGCGTTGCACGCCTGTCCACCGTGGAAGCCCTTGGGCCCGCACCCAGTAGTGCATCGCCTCCGAGCTAGGCGCCACACATGTAATGTGAAGCGCCTGGCCCTCGGGCGCTGCACTGTGACTTATCCAGCGGCTTGGCCCCCCTCCCCCACTCCCGGCCCCCACCCCACACACCCCAACCCGAGCTTTGCCCCCTCTCCCACTCTCTCCCCCTCTCAAATCCTCTCCCAAATCTTGCAAATTTGAAGAATTTGTCCATGGATTTCGAAGCCATACCCTCCCTCAAGGTAATCTTCTCCGATCCCCTTGTTTTGATCCAAGTAATGCTAGTTTGGGGAAACCCTAGTTTTGTTTGGATCTAGAGATTTGCATGGAGATGTGAGATCTTTATTTGCCAATTTCCTATGATTAGGCTTTGTTAGTATGTTAGGGTTATTCTTATGGGTGTTCTTATGTTTGTGCTAGGGTTATGGTTAGGGTTAGGGTTATTGTTAGGGTTATGGTTAGGGTTAGGGTTACGGTTAGGGTTAGGGTTGTTGTTTGCTTTATATATATGTTAGGGTTTGTATTCCGTGTTAATCCTTAAATTAGTACTCGTGGAAGCAATGTTACGTTGTGTTGTTTGAATGCTTATAGGGATGGGAAGAACATGTGTGTTTGTTCATCATGGGGACAAAGACGCCTTCTTGAAAGGCAATATTGAACCGGATCCGGATGAGCTTGGTATGGTGTTTGATAGTAGTCCTAGCTATGCGGAGCTCTTGCAACAAGTGAGGAAAGATTTGAATTGGATGGACCCTAGTGATATCGTTGAGTTGGAGGGAAGGCATAATGTAGGTTTTGGAATGCACATCCATTGGAAGACAATGCGTATCAACTCGGAGCAACGTTGGGTTGCATAGAAGGAAACGGTGGCCGATTCACTTGACAAGGCTCTTGAGTTATTTGCAACGAAGAAGGTTCATTCAAATTTGCATTTGGACTTGAACCGGAAACCCTCCCCTTTGGTTGCTAGTAGCCCCCCACCCTTGAAGCGAGATGAAATTGTTGAACCTCTTTTGACCCAAGAAGTGAGGCCAACATTGAGCCCGTTTACAAACAACCAAGATGAAGCTTTGCAAGAGGACAATGATGAGTATGCGAACGATGACAATGAAGTTGATATCCATGACAACAATGTGGGTGATCTTGACAAATATCATTTGCAAGAGACAATGGGCCATTCCATCCCTTTTTCCCATGCATATGCATCGGATTCGGATGACGAAGGTCCCGATGAACAAGTTGATGAGGAGGGGTTCATGATGAAGGAGGCCGAAGCTTTCGAGAAGGTATTCGGTCGGGATCACAAGACACCATTGTTCAAGGATGTTAGTCTCGCAGATGAAGCCGTTGTGGATGGTGGCAAATCTATATCTCTTGGGGTTAGGCCAAGCTCTCACCGTGATTTGGGAGACGACAAAAACCGGATTGCTAAAGGGTCTAAGTTCGAAACCTTGTTGGAATTGAAGATGTGGCTCGACAACTACTCGGTTACGCATTATCGTCCACGCAAGGTGGTGCACTCGGACGTCAATGTGCGCTACACGGTTGCATGTGCATGTGAAGATGAAATATGTCCGTGGATTGTGCGTGCAAGACCATGGAAAGGAGGTCCCGCTTGGCACGTAGTGAGTTGTGTGCCAACTCACATGTGCCGAGGAAAAAGGGTGGATGGCAAGATTGTGTCCCAAGACCACAGACAACTCACATCCGAGTTCATCGCTTACAGGGTCTCCAACTCAATATCCACACTTCCAACAATGAGCGTCCAACATGTCATTGACCTTGTGAAAGCCATCTTTCATTACAAGGTGAAGTACGGCAAGGCATGGAAGGCGAAGCAAGCCACATTTAAGATGTTGTATGGTACTTGAGAGGATGCATACAACCGAATCCCTAGGTTGTTGTTAGCCATGGCCGCCACAAACCCAGGCATGGTTCATGTTGTCGAGCCTCGTGGGCACCAAACAACGGTTTATGAAGGAAGGAAAGTCCGAGTATTTGGCCGTGCATTTTGGGCGTTCGAGCAATGCGTGAGGGCTTTCGAACACTGTAGGCCGGTCATCGCCATTGATGGCACGTTCTTGACCGGACAATACAAGGGCACCTTGTTGGTTGCGATAGCAAGTGATGCCAATAACCGGGTGTTGCCATTGGCATTTGCTTTGGTTGAGGTGGAGAACAATGACAACTGGGAGTGGTTTTTGCGTCTTTTGAGGACGAAGGTGTTACCCGCTAGAAGGGAAATTTGTGTCATATCGGATCGGCATGCAGGAATTCTTAACGCGGTGGAGATTGACATTCCCGAGCATGCTCCATTGCACCATCGATGGTGCATGAGGCACTTTTGTTCGAACTTCTATAGGGCATGTGGACTTAAGGAGTTGGCCGATGATCTTCAAGATTGTTGTCTTGCTTTCTCAGAGAAGCGGTTCGCCACTTTGTTGAACAAATTGCTCGCACACAAAAAACTTGATCACGGGGGTCAAGACTTTATCAATAGGCACATTCAACACCGGAACAAGTGGGCACGTGCTTTTGATGAAGATGGCCGGAGATACAGTGAAATGACAAGCAATATGGCTGAATGCTTCAATAGGGTGCTCAAAGGTGCACGGGGATTACCCGTGACGGCAATAGTTCAATACACATTTGACAAGATGAATGCATACTTTCTAAAATACTCGATGGAAACTGATGCATAGATAGCGGGTGAGAACCCGCGCAAGTACAAGTACAAGTTCCGACCCAAGGTTGATGAATGGTTAGAATTTCAATCACGAAAGGCGGACTGAGAAGAAGCTATATTATATGACAATGAAGAGTGGAAGTATGAAGTGAAAGAGCCAGGAGGAACCACAAACGATGGTCGGCAACATGGAGGTCGGGCTTTCAAGGTGTCTTTAACACAATGTGATTGCTCTTGTGGGAGGCCATTGTTGCTTCATCTCCCATGCTCACATTTGTATACCGCCGGTCGCGTTAGAAATGTGGACATCAATCACCCACGCACCGTGAGGGAGTTGGAGTTCTCAATCATGACGGTCAAGAAAACATGGGCTCCCCGCTTTCACCCATACTTTGACCAATCACAATGGCCGGAGTACCATGGAGTTCAACTATGGCCGGATCCGGAGTTGAAGGTTGTTAAACGGGGTAGATGTAAAACAAAGCGTCTTAGAGGCGAGATGGACGGATGGGGCCATGGTGGCCGCCGCGAAGCGGGAAACGATCAATTCCAAGAGCCTCGTGAGAGCTCCCGTTGTGGGGAATGCAAAGGTCATGGTCACAACAAAAGAAAATGTACGAAACCAAGGAAAAGGTCCAAGAAAAATGATGCAAGCACTAGCCAACAAGGAGCTGCACAAGGGAGCCAACCAAGTGGTAGCCAACAAGTGCCAAGCCAACCAAGAGGTAGCCAACAAGTGCGAAGGCAACAACATGGTAGCCAACAAGTGCCAAGGCAACCAAGTGGGAGCCAACCTAGTGGTAGCCAACAAGTGCCAAGCCAACCAAGTGGGAGCCAACCTAGTGGTAGCCAACAAGTGCCAAGCCAACCAAGTGGTAGCCAACAAGTGCCAAGCCAACCAAGTGTTAGTCAAAGAGGATCTAGGCAACAAAGAGGTCAGCAACTAGGACTTACAAGAGGCCGTGGTGGTGGTAGTCTAGGCCGTGGTGGTAGTAGATCTCGTGGTGGTGGTGTTGGCCGTGGTGATGGTCTTGGCCATGGTGATGGACTTGGCCGTGGAGAGCGTCAAATGCGATGCGCGCTAGGGAGCAAGCATTGGTGAGGAAATGTGAGGAGGCACAGAAGAAGCGTCAAAAGGATTTTGAAGAAGGAACCATGAAGCTTTGGGCAATTGCAGCTGAAAAAAAGAGAGGGAGGATAAGATATTCATGGAGAGGGTGGTTAAGGAGGCCCACCTCATAAGGAATAGGGAGGAGGAAGAGGAAGAAGAAGAAGGGAAAGGGGCCTTGCTCTACGCAATAGAGCTATGTCATCTTCAACTGGCTTGTGGACGATAATCGTGTTATCCTCTAAACTATGCTCTTCGAATTGGTTGTGAACTACTATGTGTCATGAACTATCTATCCTCCTCGATTTGGTTGTGAACTACTATGTGTCATGAACTACTATCTGTCCTCCTCGATTTGGTTGTGATCTACTATGTGTCGTGAAGTACTATGTATTATGAACTAGTATGTGTCATGAAGTACTTTGTGCATATGTTGTCTTCACAGTTCTTTGCTTGCTATGTGTCGTGAACTACTATCTCTACTCATCGGAATATGTGTGCATGTGCCAAAAAAATTGCTAAGTACAAGTGCAGCGCCTAGCTCTTGGGGCGTTGCACTGTACAGTGTGGCGACTCGAAGCTAGGCGTTGCAGCGGCTGTAGGTTGCAAACACTTTGTTTGCTCTCTGTTTAGCTCAGCCCAAGGGTGCAACGCCTCAGCGCTAGGCGCGGCACTGTACAATGTGACGCCTAGCACTAAGGCGTTGCACTCCTGGGCTGAGCTAAGCAGAGAGCAAACACTTTGTTTGCTCTCTGCTTAGCTCAGCCCAAGGGTGCAACGCCTAAGCGCTAGGTGCTGCACTGTACAGTGTGACGCCAAGCGCTGAGGCGTTGCACTCTTGGGCTGAGCTAAGCACAGAGCAAGTACTTTGTTTGCAAGCTACAGCCGCTGCAGCGCCTAGCGTGGAGGCGTCACACTATACAGTGCAACGCCCAAGAGCTAGGCGTTGCACTGTACAGTGTGATGCCTCCAAGCTAGGCGCTGCAACGGCTGTAGCTTGCAAACTTGGTCATTTCAGGTACATTGCAACATTTCCTAGAATAAGCAGTCAGAAACTTTAAGTTCACATTTCAGTCACAGTTGAACATTATTAAGACAACAAGTGCAACATAGAGGATCAAGTTCAACATTGCTAAGACGTCAACTCCAAGTTCAACATAACTAAGACATACAAAGAGGATCAAGTTCAACATAGAGCTACCACAACTCCAATTCACCGACATAACAACTCCAAGTTCACCGACATAACAACTCCAAGTTCACCGACATTACAAATAAAGGACGATGGCTGGTTCCTAAGAAGAGCTAGTTCCTTGAGCGCTTTTTGGCTGCACCCCCCTCTTGCTGGCTAACTTCTTCACCTTCCTAGGAAGAGGAACATGCTCCCGCTCCGGCTCCGGTTCCTCCACGTCATCGACATCGTCATCCAAATAGTCATCCAAAGCCGCCATCCGTGAGGTGCCGACCGTCCTTTTTCCTCTTTGGGTGAAGTCTTCAGGTGTGTACTTGTTGATTCCCGTCCTAGGCTTTAACCTGTATGCAGACCTAACCTGGTACGTCCCAAAGGTCATATCATCAGCAACCTATGCATCAACAAAAGATATGGAAACATCGTGTGTGAGGATATAGTTGGCAATGCATCAACAATTGGATATATATGCTCATGCCATACCTCTTGGGTGACCGCACCCACATCCTCATCCTCCAAATAATCACCATGGCTCTGCCCCGAAGCGGGATCTGATGGTGTCGCCGACCTAGACCGTTCTGGTGATACATACTCGGGGTCACGACAACCGAAAAGGTTTGATAGCCGCCTTAACTTTTGGCCCTAGCGCTGCAACATGTACAAGTGAATGAGACATCGAACGTAGCAACACATGTTAAGTGCTAGTTTGAAGGAGATGTGAACCTTGATGAATGCTCGAAGTGCACCTTCTCCATCGCTTTTGCCAGCCGGGGTTGTTTCAAGAATAGTCTCGGTCTCATCAGCTGCTTTCTTGATCTGGGCACGCTATGAACAGAAATGGTATTAACGTGTTAGGCAAGCGAAGATGTGAATAGTGTGAATGAAAAGCAAAGAGGGAAAATACCACAAAGTTCATCATTGGAGCTGAAGGGATCACTGAGTTGCCTTTCCTGACTAATGCGTTGTACTGGTGTTGGGCTACCTCATCAAAAACAGTGGGTTCTTCCAAAATCTCCTCAGCATACGCCGGCTTGCATACCTCCACACGGGTACTTGCAAGAAACCATGTGAGATAGTTGTTGAACGCTACAGGCAGTGCCCACGAAGCTGGACTCCTTTTCCAGCCCTAGCTTGCTCCACACTAAGCGCAAATTGTACGACATACTTTCTATGATGCTTGTCCCAATCCTTAATCTTCCGCTGCCTTTTTCTATCCAACCTGCATGTTAGAAACATAATATTAGTAGCATTGAAACCGCCGAGAAGCTGCTAAGTACTCAAGGTTAATTATATCTTACGCATGTAGCAACTTGTCCGTGTCCTCCCACTCCGGCGGATGTGCCTGGAACAAACCAAACTGACGACGCACTCGATGTGGGAGGTGAAGCTCAACCGCCCAGTTGCATATGAGTGGGCACCGCATACGCCAGAGATCCCTATCCCTAGTGCACATCGGATTCAGCCTGAACTCTAAAGGGTTACCAACACTATCTCATGTTCCATACGGCTCCCATATCACCTGCAAAATGGGATAGAATGCAAAATTGATATCGACTTGCAATAGAAGCATCATAATCACTTATGCAATGTCAATTCACCTGCTCAGGCGTGATCGCGTCAAGCTCGCTCTGGTACAACTTGTACATGACCGAGGGATCATCTGTCGTCTCATTTAACACATCCCACTTGTAAGCCCAAGTGGGTAGCCGTAGTAGGTCGCCTTTGTCGTCCCAATCATCGTACTTCAGGGTCTTCGGACGTCCAACCGGCAAACGCTCCCAGCTTCATATGGAAAGTGCGAGCAAACAACCACCAATACCTCCAGATGACCTACAACAGGCTTCGTCCAACTGCACATAAAAGAGAACATGGTTCAATTAAGAGAAATATCGCACTCATAATGTAGCAATGAAGTGAAAAGGAAACAACTTCATACCTGTCTATACAAGTAAGCCAGTGTCGCCGAACCCCAACTCCAATTGCTATCGAAGACGGTCAACGCCTTCAGCCACATCCATGGAGCATTCTTGCCTGTGCCATCAGCAAACATAGTCCTGGATATCACATACCACATGTAGACACGAGCATATGTCTTAACCGTGTCCTCATCAGCTTCCGGTGGGCAAGTACCAAAGTGCTCAGTAATCCACGTGAAAGTAGCACCGGCTGCGACTCTTTCCTTCTTCTTGTCTCCTGCTGCTGGTTCTGGAGGCTCCGGAGGAACCATACCGATAAGGGCATGCATTTGCGCGCGCCACCCATCGGAATCGGTGCTCATACATAGAGGATTCCCATCGATAGCAAGACCGGTGATCATAGCAATATCCTGGAGCGTCACGGTCATCTCCCCGGTCCGTAGATGGAAACTATGTGTCTCCGGCCGCCAATGATCAATAAGCGCGGTGAGTGCTGGAGCATTGTTGGGTGGCGTCGACCGTCTGACCATATGAATGAAAGGGAGAAGTCCTGTCTCCCTTACATACGGTGTGTATCGCTCATCATAGAGCATCCACCCAAGGGTGACCCCGTGAGAACGAAGCTTCAAAGGTGCAAGCTCCTACAAACAAACAATTCATAACATTACATATGGGGCATTTGTGTTTGAAATAAATACGAAATTCATAAAACAGGCCACTTTCATTATTACCCGCTGCTCCACCGCCATAGCGTACGACCGGTGTTGTTTGTCCCAGTGATCATCGAGAAGCCAAACCATCCTAACAATTTTGAAAGAAAGCTTTCTTGTCAACACGATTATCTTTTGAATACAAATAAACTAAAGTACGCCTACTAGATGCAACCGTACCAATCTATGTATCCAACCATATCAAATCAAACAAAACTAATAAACTAGGATTTCACAAATAACTAGGCCTACTTCATAGAAATAACTTTTCCATAAACTATGCCTACTTCATACAAATAACTCTTCCATAAACTAAACTAGGGTTCCACAAATCAAACAAACAAGGGTTGTAATACATGCAAAGTTCTAATACATGCAAGATTCAAATCTAATCTAATCAAACAAGGATTCCCCAAATCTTCAAAATATCATATTTTCTATGGATAGAAAGAAGGGGATCGGAGGAGAGTACATTCTAGGATGGATTGGTGAAGAAATGCACGGACCAAATCGTCGGATCTCAAGGATTTGGGAGAGGCTATTGAGAGGGGGAGAGGAGGAAGCCGCCAGCGCGCCTGTTCTGTAACTCCTGGAACGAATGGGTGCGGTGGGGGGGAGGGGGAGGGGGCGGCTGGCATCTAAGTCATAGTGCAGCACCTACGGGCCGGGCGCTGCACATTACATGAGTGGCCACTAGTAGAAAAACAGGGCTATGGTCCAGGCCGGCTTAGACCATTAGTCCCGGTTCAGTCTAGAACCGGGACTAATGTGAGCATTGGTCCCGGTTCGTGAGGCTACGGCATTAGTCCCGGTTCATCTAGACCTTTTGGTCCCGGTTGGTGGGATGAACCGGGACAAATGGGCCTCGCTCCTGGCCCACAACCATTGGTCCCGGTTCGTGCCACAAACCGGGACTAAGATTAGACCTTTAGTCCCGGTTTGAGGCACGAACCGGGACTAATGGGGATGAGACCTTTAGTCCCGGTTCATGCCACGAACCGGTACTAAAGGTCCCATTTTCAAACTCTACCCCCCCCCCCCCCCCCCCCCGCTAGTTGTTGGGAAAATTTACAAATATGAATTTCAACTTTATTTACAAAATCTCTCTGGAATTTGTAAAATGGGCATAACTTTTGCATACGAACTCGGATGAAAAAGTTTTTTATATGAAAAATCATCTACTCGAAAAGTTACATCCGATGGAGACCGCCTACGGCCTGTTTGCAAATTTCTAGAATCCTCATATTCCAAAAGGAAAAAAAGTTATGCTCAAATTTCAGTTTTTTTAAATTTTCAGTAAATCTGGTCAAACTATGGTCAAACTACTTATTCAAGAAGTATTAGTGTTACTAAATAATTATTCAAGAATATTAGTGTTATTAAATAATTATTTCACCTTTTTTGAATTTTGGTCAAATCTGGTCAAACTATGGTCAAACTGTGGTCAAACAATGGTCAAACTACTTATTCAAAAATATTAGTGTTACTAAACAATTATTGTTTTTTAGAACAATAGTTTTAAACTCAAACAGTGAAATATGTGACGTCATGCTCAAGCTAAATTTCTGAGGGTTAATAGGATTGACATCTTACTATTGTCAGGAAAAACAACAAGTGCAGACTTGGAAACGAGGGAGAATAGAACCCAGAAGTTAAGCCTGCTCAGGCTGGAGTAGTGAGGGGATGGGTGACCGTTCGGGAAGTGAGATGATTTGGAATGATGAGAGGTGATTAGAGATTAAATTGAGAAGTGATGAGGGGTGATTAGAGGTTAAAAAAATTCAAAAATTTGAAAATAAAAAAATTCAAAAAAAATTTTAAAAAATTTCATAAAAAATTTCAAAATTTTTTTGAAAAAACAATCAGGAAATTTCCTTTAGTACCGGTTGGTGTTACCAACCGGGACTAAAGGTGGACCGGCCACGTGGTGGGCCTTTAGTCCCGGTTCTGGATTGAACCGGGACTAAAGGGTGAGGGCATTAGTACCGACACTTTAGTCCCGGTTCCAGAACCGGGACTAAAGGCCCTTACGAACCGGGACTAAAAGCCCTTTTTCTACCAGTGGGCGCCTAGCTCGGAGGCGCTGCACTAATGGGTGCGGGCCCATGGGCTGCCACGGTGGACTGGAGTGCAACACCCCCGAGCTAGGCACTGCACCATAGGGTGTGACGCCGTCGTGGCAGGCGCTACACGAAAAGGTCAATGCTGTGAAATAGTTTCACGGGCAGTTCATTCCGTGAATTGATTTCGTCCCAAGGTCAAAATTATCAAATTTGCCCCAAAGAGTGAGCAGGATCATTGATATTAAACCCTGTCTGTCCGCTGGTGTAGCAGCGGCATCCCAACCACTCTCCCATTTTGACCAAACTTCAGTGGAGATGATGCACTGTCAAAACAAATTCTCAGAAGATTCTATGTTCTCGATGCACATTTGGCAGAAATACTCATTTAGCCAGCCTCTTCTCTACAGCCTGTCATTGCACCATAGACGGTTTTTGTATAGCAGCCATGCAAACACTTTGAGAACTGTGATTGTAGATGCTCCTTCTTTACTAGTACAAGTCTACAACTACCTTCCCGTGGCCACATTGTCTGGTGGGAGATGTTTTCTCTCTCACACACACAGCTACTCACATATGTTTATTTGTCTCTAGTCTAGCTCTCTGTCTCTACGCTCATATTTATTTCTCTCCACTGTAGGGCGTGCTCTGTCTCATAGCACATCTCTCTCTCTCTCTCTCTGACCAAACATCAGTTATATCAGAGCTACCCCCACACGCCCGCCCCTCCCCGGCCCGCGCCCTCTATAAGTTGGAGTGCCCGGCACCAGTGTAGCCACACAGCGCGCAGGGGATTGCTAATGGTTTAGCGTCAGCATCCCTCTCTCTGTTTCCAATTTTTTATATGAAAAATCATCTACTTGAAAAGTTACATCCGATGGAGACAGCCTACAGCCTGTTTGCAAATTTCTAGAATCCTCACATTCCAAAAGGGAAAAAAGTTATGCTCAAATTTCAGTTTTTTTAAATTTTGAGTAAATCTGTTCAAACTGTGGTCAAACTACTTATTCAAGAAGTATTAGTGTTACTAAATAATTATTCAAGAATATTAGTGTTATTAAATAATTATTTCACCTTTTTTGAATTTTGGTCAAATCTGGTCAAACTATGGTCAAACTGTGGTCAAACAATGGTCAAACTACTTATTCAAAAATATTAGTGTTACTAAAAAATTATTGTTTTTTAGAACAATAGTTTTAAACTCAAATAGTGAAATATGTGACTTCATGCTCAAGCTAAATTCCTGAGGGTTAATAGGATTGACATCTTACTATTGTCAGGAAAACAACAAGTGCAGACTTGGAAACGAGGGAGAATAGAACCCGGAAGTTAAGCGTGCTCAGGCTGGACTAGTGAGAGGATGGGTGACCGTTCGGGAAGTGAGATGATTTGGAATGATGAGGGGTGATTAGAGATGAAATTGAGCAGTGATGAGGGGTGATTAGAGGTTAAAATAATTCAGAAATTTGAAAATAAAAAAATTCAAAAAAAATTAAAAAAAAATTCAAAAAAAAAATTCAAAAAAAAATTAGGAAATTTCCTTTAGTACCGGTTGGTGTTACCAACCGGGACTAAAGGTGGACCGGCCACGTGGAGGGCCTTTAGTCCCGGTTCTGGATTGAACCGGGACTAAAGGGTCAGGGCATTAGTACCGACACTTTAGTCCCGGTTCCAGAACCGGGACTAAAAGCCCTTTTTCTACCAGTGGGCGCCTAGCTCGGAGGCGCTGCACTAATGGGTGCGGGCCCATGGGCTGCCACGGTGGACTGGAGTGCAACGCAGCCGAGCTAGGCGTTGCACCGTAGGGTGTGACGTCGTCGTGGCAGGCGCTACACGAAAAGGTCAGTGCTGTGAAATAGTTTCACGGGCAGTTCATTCCGTGAATTGATTTCGTCCCAAGGTCAAAATTATCAAGTTTGCCCCAAAGAGTGAGCAGGATCATTGATTTTAAACCCCGTCTGTCCGCTGGTGTAGCAGCGGCATCCCAACCACTCTCCCATTTTGACCAAACTTCAGTGGAGATGATGCACTGTCAAAACAAATGCTCAGAAGATTCTATGTTCTCGATGCACATTTGGCTGAAATACTCATTTAGCCAGCCTCTTCTCTGCAGCCTGTCATTGCACCATAGACGGTTTTTGTATAGCAGCCATGCAAAGACTTTGAGAACTGTGATTGTAGATGCTCCTTCTTTACTAGTACAAGTCTACAACTACCTTCCCGTGGCCACATTGTCTGGTGGGAGATGTTTTCTCTCTCACACACACAGCTACTCACATATGTTTATTTGTCCCTAGTCTAGCTCTCTATCTCTACGCTCATATTTATTTCTCTCCACTGTAGCGCGTGCTTTGTCTCGTAGCACATCTCTCTCTCTTTCTCTCTCTCTGACCAAACATCAGTTATATCAGATCTACCCCCCCCCCCCCCCCCCCCCCCCCCCCGCCCCCCACTATAAGTTGGAGTGCCCGGCACCAGTGTAGCCACACAGCGCGCAGGGGATTGCTAATGGTTTAGCGTTAGCATCCCTCTCTCTGTTTCCAATCTTTTATATGAAAAATCATCTACTCGAAAAGTTACATCCGATGGAGACAGCCTACGGCCTGTTTGCAAATTTCTAGAATCCTCAAATTCCAAAAGGAAAAAAAGTTATGCTCAAATTTCAGTTTTTTTAAATTTTCAGTAAATCTGGTCAAACTATGGTCAAACTACTTATTCAAGAAGTATTAGTGTTACTAAATAATTATTCAAGAATATTAGTGTTATTAAATAATTATTTCACCTTTTTTGAATTTTGGTCAAATCTGGTCAAACTCTGGTCAAACAATGGTCAAACTACTTATTCAAAAATATTAGTGTTACTAAAAAATTATTGTTTTTTAGAACAATAGTTTTAAACTCAAACAGTGAAATATGTGACTTCATGCTCAAGCTAGATTCCTGAGGGTTAATAGGATTCACATCTTACTATTGTCAGGAAAGCAACAAGTGCAGACTTGGAAACGAGGGAGAATAGAACCCGGAAGTTAAGCATGCTCAGGCTGGAGTAGTGAGAGGATGGGTGACCGTTCGGGAAGTGAGATGATTTGGAATGATGAGGGGTGATTAGAGATTAAATTGAGCAGTGATGAGGGGTGATTAGAGGTTAAAAAAATTCAGAAATTTGAAAATAAAAAAATTCAAAAAAATAAAAAAAATTCAAAAAAAAATCAGGAAATTTCCTTTAGTACCGGTTGGTGTTACCAACCGGGACTAAAGGTGGACCGGCCACGTGGAGGGCCTTTAGTCCCGGTTCTGGATTGAACCGGGACTAAAGGGTGAGGGCATTAGTACCGACACTTTAGTCCCGGTTCCAGAATCGGGACTAAAAGCCCTTTTTCTACCAGTGGGCGCCTAGCTCGGAGGCGCTGCACTAATGGGTGCGGGCCCATGGGCTGCCACGGTGGACTGGAGTGCAACGTCCCCGAGCTAGGCGCTGCACCGTAGGGTGTGACGCCGTCGTGGCAGGCACTACACGAAAAGGTCAGTGCTGTGAAATAGTTTCACGGGCAGTTCATTCCGTGAATTGATTTCGTCCCAAGGTGAAAATTATCAAATTTGCCCCAAAGAGTGAGCAGGATCATTGATTTTAAACCCCGGCTGGTGTAGCAGCGGCATCCCAACCACTCTCCCATTTTGACCAAACTTCAGTGGAGATGATGCACTGTCAAAACAAATGCTCAGAAGATTCTATGTTCTCGATGCACATTTGGCAGAAATACTCATTTAGCCAGCCTCTTCTCTGCAGCCTGTCATTGCACCATAGACGGTTTTTGTATAGCAGCCATGCAAAGACTTTGAGAACTGTGATTGTAGATGCTCCTTCTTTACTAGTACAAGTCTACAACTACCTTCCCGTGGCCACATTGTCTGGTGGGAGATGTTTTCTCTCTCACACACACAGCTACTCACATATGTTTATTTGTCTCTAGTCTAGCTCTCTGTCTCTACGCTCATATTTATTTCTCTCCACTGTAGCGCGTGCTCTGTCTCGTAGCACATCTCTCTCTCTCTCTCTCTCTTCTGACCAAACATCAGTTATATCAGAGCTACCCCCACCCGCCCGCCCCTCCCCGGCCCGCGCCCTGTATAAGTTGGAGTGCCCGGCACCAGTGTAGCCACACAGCGCGCAGGGGATTGCTAATGGTTTAGCGTTAGCATCCCTCTCTCTGTTTCCAATTTTTTATATTTATGTTCATCTTGCAATGCATTGTTAGTTACCTCTAACAGTCCATCTTTTCCATCTCTTCTTGCAGATCTAGAGATTTCATCCAAGTGTGTTGAGGTTTCTCATCCTCTCTCAAGTGTTCCTCCCTCTGTCCTCCTCTCATTTTTCTTGTTTTCCATTTTCTTATTCATAGTTTTGGATTATGGTTTAGGGTTAGCTTTCGCCTCTCTATTTCTTTTTTTATTGATGTTCTTCTTGCACTGCATTGTTAGTCACCTCTAACAGTCCATCTCTCTCTTGCAGATCTAGAGATCCCTGCTGTGTTGTGATTTTTCATCGTGTTGAGGTTTCTTATCCTTCGTGCTCCTCTCTCTTCGCTGCTACCTCTCTCTTTTTTACTTTTTCTTGTTCATAGTTTTGGATTAATCCATTTCTTTGCTCACCCCACCTCTACAGATGCATCGGCCGCGAAACGCTTGGTGGATTAAAGCAGATGGTGCTGAAACTCGTAAGGTTAGTACAAACTACAGCAAACTCTTTGCTTTCTTTTTTCTCTTTCTATGGATGCATTAGCTATGCTCTTACTTTGTTATTTCGTCAATTATTATGTAGACGCTGGAAGGACAGAGACAATTCAATATCGACTTCCATAAGGCGCAACAAAGCCTCAGAACTGCACGAAACAATGCGCCAAACCTGAAGAAGGTAACTGAGTACATTTTCAGTGCTTAGCTTAAAAATACCAACAGTTTCAATTTAGTAGTGCTTAGCCTAAAATGCCAACTACTACATTGGTTGAATGCAACTTTTTTAGTGCTTAGCGTAAAAATGAACTCCAATTTAGAAGTGCTTAGCAGTTAGCATAGTAATGACAACTTTTCAAGCATTTAGTAGTGCTTACTGTAAAAATAAGCTACAGCCAATTTAGCAGTGCTTACTGTAAACTTTTTACTTAACCAATTTAGTCTTGCATTCACATATTATTGGTCTTTTTTCTCTTTCTATGGATGCATTAGCTATGTTAAAAATATTCTGGATTAAGAAAATGCCAACTTATAACACTCAACCACTTAAAAATTAGTTAGTGAGTATTTTTAATATGCATGGTCCAACTTATGTATGTTTCACAATGCACTGTAAGAGATCCCTAAAATAAGGATTCAGTTTACTCTATTGCATACATTCAATCTTAACATGTAAGTGCCATATGTACATAATCTTTCTCTCTTTATATGGTGTTACGCACACTTCGTGCTGTCTGCTCTAACAAAAAAAAAGTCTGTCCAAGAACACGGCAACACATGGTTGCTTTGTAAAAAGAAATTTAGCAAAGTTAATTTGAGTGTTGTTATGATTTTGTCAACGAGCATTCACTATTATAATATGCATTTTCATACTATATATCACATAGACTAAAACTGGGGTATAATTAGGTATGTTTATTTTTTGTCCTTGCCTTAAAAAATAAAGAAAGGAATAGATTATTGTAATTGTCTTTTTTTACCCTCACAATGTAATTGCATTGCATAAAGGTTCATAACACTTAGGAGCAACTTAAAATGATTTACAAATCTTTTAATTGTGCATGACAAGCCCACCAACCATTTCTCCTTCAAACAGATGTTCTAAAGGCCACAAAACTATCAAAGTATCTTTCAAACCATGCATCCGAGTACTCCACTGCTTTGGTGGTTCTGGGGCAAAGCCATCGAAGAGGCTTTCAGTCCCCAACCACACATGTGATGTGCTCAACTACAATCGTGAACCATATGTACCACTTAGGCCATGCATTGCTGTTTATAGCAAAAACCTTATAGACCAAGAGTTTAGCTAAGTTTATGACAAGGAATGGTGGGGGCATAGAACTTCACAAGCTCGTGAAGAAAACCTAGGGTGCTCCATGACCTCTCTGGATGGAAAGGGAACTCCATAGCATTCATGGTGCTGGACTGCTGGTGCTATAGAAGGAAATTGTGCTGAAGGGGTCTTCGCCAAGTGAACCTTCACCATCCAGCGCATGTCTTGATCAGATGTTTCCCTTTGCTAAGAACACATCGTTTAACTCTTTCTCTTTGAGCTTCTATCAATCATGCATTTTAAAACAAGAAAGCTATGTAGTCCAACTTGATCCAAACTAGAAAAAAAATCTGCTCCGGCAACCCTACCAAAGCAGAGCCCTACCCGTTGATTAGAGGTCATAGCCTCCGCCAGCGTCAACGGGTGAAGGAATCGGACCCTAGAGAAATAGAAATTGGGGGCGCCACCAGCTAGTATATATATGCAATAATAAGTTATATTACCTCCATTTCTTTTTTACTATGGCTGTGTGCATAGATCCTCCTTTACCAAAAAATAAACTTCTTTACTTCCATGTTAAGTCACACAAAAAAGCTTTACTTGTCTTTTTTTGGGCAACACAAAAAATTGAGCACAATTTTTTTTTCTGCCATAGAAATGCATCGTAAATTCTATCAAATGTATTTCAGAAAAATATATTCTATGGAACGTGCAGTAAAAAGGCCATGCCTACTTCCATTTGGATCTTGTCCTAAACTACAGATATATTTTTGGATGTTAGGCTCATATATAGAATTGTTAAAAGCCAATTAGTTCCCCTATGTTTTCCTAACTAAGCCAAGTTCACTCTAATGATCATTGCATAAAATCTGCATTGCCTAGGTTGTAATCAAATTCCATAACCACAAAAACTAGACCGAAATTTCTGCTAGACTAGATCTTAATAACAAAAGATTCTTACGTAGATATATAAGAGAATGTTAGTTGTATAGTATTAATCGAAACCACAAATTCTTGTCTATCAAAACACATTTTATTTAGTAGTATTCCATAGAGTAAGCAAATGTATTTATTTAATTACACATCCACTCTAACCTCTAACTAACAACACATGCATTCATGCAGAGAGTCTTGGGTGGGTTTGTTAAAACCTTCGAGTACGACTGTGATGATGAAGCCATTGGCAATGTTCATAACGGCACGATGATAATTGCGTACGATGATGGTATTGAGCAACCTCATGAAATCAGAGTAGTGATCTTAGAGGATTGGGCCAACGCTAGTGAGATCGGAGATGCAATTGTGGCGCATACTGAAAAACTTTCTAGCTTTGGTGGTGACTTACTTGTGCAAGCATATTTCAGTACTTTTTGCCACAATGCTAAGAGATACATAGTGGCCTATGAGCCATTCGTTCCGGCCTCAATTCAGGGAATAAGGAGTGAACCATTTTTTGCTCATGATGAGCTAGAGTTGTCAGAATGTTGGCGGGAGAGGATGAGGTGCGTTGTCTTATATACAATTAATATGTTGACTCATGTTTAGAGATAGATGATTCATTCTTGTGTTTCTTTGGGATCACGCAGGTCATTCATAGAACTTCTCCATATCGCGGCACAGTGCAATATCAGACATGGAGGCCTCTCGGAGCTTGCCAACTATGTGACTTGTCGAGATGGGCTGAAGATAATTAATATGGGGCGATATTCTCACATTGTTGGGAGAGAAAGAGACATGAAGCAGCTTATGGATTTTGTAACCACACTATTCCCTGGGAGTTTGACTCATCCCGAGTGGAGAACCCTTGTTGATCTTCTCCTCTCAACGACCATGCGGTACTATTTCTGCCATATCTCATAACACAGCTTAGTAGTACAGCACAATGTGGAAAATAAATTAAATTAAATATGTAAATTATAGCCTTAATGAAAGTACTATCTCAAGTATACGTAGTAGACTTATTACTAAAAAGACTTGTTTTACTAATTAATCTTTTTGTATCTACCCCTGTGTAACTAACTAATATTCGGGTATGCATGCAGGGACCCACTTAGAATTGATTCATATTACGGTCCTAACTGGCTAGAAGTTGTCTTGCGGCACCCAATTTTATTGGGCACTGCCGAAGAAAAATTGGAGTGCTTTGTAGCTCTCCACATGGATGTAATGCGTCTGGACAATGCAGGGAAAGCTAGGTTCTCAAATTGGATTCACTATCGCTACCAGGCATTTAAATGGTACTTCTGGCATGACTTCGATAATGAACCAGAACGTGACCATGATCTCCGTTCTAGAGTTGTTCCCTGGAACCATCTCTACTACAATCTCTTCACGTTCATCCGCCCTGGAAGTAATAAGCAACTCAAAGAAAACAGGGACTTTACAGCTTTCAGGCATGGATCCCAGTTTCGAAAGAATTTGTTCTTTGAGCACCCTAATGATGGGAGTTGGTCAGCTAACTATGGTACAAGATACTGCTATCTCAATATTATTAGGTTGGTTAAGAACCTGATAAACCATGGAGGTGACTACGATCAGGTATACACCTAAGCCACATGATTTATTTTTTTCTCATTCTTTGCATCCCATTCTTTTCCGGATTCTGCTTCTAATAACTAAATTAGTACTGTCAATCAATCTTTCAGGATTTGCATGATAAGAACAATATGCTCATAGAGATCAGAACTCGATTCCAACATTTTATGAGTGTTTGCTACACCGTCATAAACATGACGGATGATTGGATTCATGATTGGACGACCTATCCATATCCATGTAAGTTTTGAATAGATGTCTCCTATTCATGTCAATTTTGTAACTTCCAATTGTAGCTAGCTCATTGTTTGTTTATCCATGTGTCTATGTTTACACTCACAGAGATGATGTGAGATCAGGAAGAGGAAGTTGCTCGACCTCAACAACTGGAGGTTCTTTGAGTATGGATGTGAGATCGACGGCAATGTCTAGAGCCATTGGGTTGGTCTCTTTGGTACTTGTGCATCTTCGCTGAGTACCGCTCATCAGCGCTGCGTCGCTTGTATCGGCTCTATGTGACCATGTATCGAACCTACACCTCTAGTTTCTGGCTTTATTCTAGCGCTCAGTCGCATGTGTTTTGGTCCCTCGGACCTTGTATCTTTCATTCGGAATCTTGTGATAACTTAAGGGCCTCATTTTAAGGTCGGGGACAGCCTACTTTCTAAAAGTATGGATTGTTCTTTAGGAATATTATAACTGTTGAAGCCGGTACATTTATCTCGTTGAAGTCAGGTAGATAGTTTTTCTGTCGGTGTAGGGTGAGCATGTTCACGTCTTAGTTGACTTTTCTGTCCGCTGCAAATGGCTCGGCTCTCCAGTGGTGTTGGGATGACAGCGCCGGATAGCTCACACACTCTCCGGTATATCTCTATTTTCAGTTGTGTCGCATCCTTAGACTAAATACAAGAGCAAAGAGTAAGAATAAAAAATCTGAGCACGCAGCGCAAAATCCCCAAGCCAAACAAATCAGTGCTAGGAACCCTGTGGCAACGACACAAAGTGGATAGAATTTGGAAAAGTCCCTCGTGAAGGTGCTCAGCCTTGTCAACAGATGTCAACATCAAAGATGGGGGACAAAACAGTCGATCAACACGAAAATCGGCCTCTCTACGGTGGGAACAATTCAAGATTTCTCTTCATGATGGCTGTTCTCAACTCTCTACCGCCAGGAGGATGTCCAGTCAATGGCTGTTGTCAACTCTCTACTAACTTGACCCGCAAAAAAAAAAAAACTCTCTACTAACTAGCACTCAGTATGAGAAACGTGAGGCAAAGAAGACTGCCGGCTGTTTGCCGCCTAAAACCAGGGCCGTTGAAGGGCCTGTGCGAGCTGTGTGCTCGCACAGGGCCCCAAAAATCCAGAGCCCCGCATTTGGGTCCATATACGTAGGATTTTCCTATTGGACGCACTTTACAACCTTTCGCACAGTCCTGCAGATCGAGCGATGACCTGGGCCAAGTGTTTCCGGTTTTGGGAAGAGTTTCCCAGCCGGTTTTGTTTTCCTCTTTCTTTTTGGTTTTTGGTTTTTACTTTTTCTGTTTATTTTTGTTCATTCTTTTCCTTTTGCTGTTTCTTTTCTTTTTCCCCTTTTTCCATTTATCTCCCCTTTTTTCTTTTTCTAGTCGATATTTGTCTTATTTTTTTATTTTTATAAGATTCTAAAAAATCTTCCACTTTTTAAAAATTTTCATAAATATAAAAAATATACAGGAATTTGAAAGAATGACCATGTATTTCAAATTTTGTTCTCAAATTTAGAAAATGTACATATTTTAAAAAAACTTCTAGAATTGCAAAAAATGTTCGTGCTTGCAAAATTTGGTCAGAAATTCTAAAAATATTCGCGAAAAAGTGTTCAGGAATTTCATAAAATGTTCATGGTTTCAAATTTTTGTTAGATATTTCATGAAGTTTCGTTTTCAACTATTTGTTAACAAATTCAAAATATATCCGCGTTCTTTTAATTTCATGAAATGTTCTATTTTTCAAATATTTGTTCAAAATTTCGCGGTTAAAAATTTGTTCGGGATTCCATTATTTGTTCACAACTTCAAAAGATGTTTCACGTTTTTGAAAAACGTTTTCTCCAGTTTCAATATTTTGGTTCGCATATGCGAAAAAATGTTCCGGTCTACGAAAAATGTTCCCAACTGGTTTTTCCTGAATTTGACATATATGTCACATATTACACAGAATTATGAATTCGATATAAGGTAAAATGTGAATATTAAAATACAACAATCATCCAAATTATAGTAATTATTCAAATCACCAAATTAAACTAATAATTCAATACAAGAATTTTATCTTGTTAATGAAAATATACCGTAGAACGATTGTTCTACGGTTTTGGGCTGTAAAAAAATTCAATACAAGAATTGTCTCGAATACAACAATGATACAATGATACAAATCACACATGAATTAAATGTAATGAATTTTAAAATGGTCGGTTTTACCGCCCATGCCTTTGCTAATGGTGCTCAATGAGATCCTCTTGAAGCTGATAGTGGGTGTTTGTGTCCTCTATCTGCCGGTATGTCTGAAGGAATGCTTGTATGCGGCCAGGGTCTCTAGCTGTCTTTACACGGCTACCGACATTGTGGTAGAAGAACTCCAAATTCATGTCCCTCTCATCTTCGATGATCATGTTGTGAACAATGGTAAACCTATATTGCAAAATCCCAAAGACTCTTGCAATATCTTTACGGGTAGCCTCTTGTACCTTTGCAATTTTAGTATGCTTCCTAGTTGCGGGCTTTTTGATGATCTTGACAAATTGATGCCAAACATCCTACAGACATCACCATGTCAAGAGTCCGTTCGGCAAGTGATACGTACGACATCCACTTCACACACATAAATGTGAATCATCTCCTTTTCACGTGCTCACTTGACCCCTTTGAGGATGGTATACTACTTGACACTCCTATCGTGTGCATGCATAGGTATTGCCGGAGCTTCACCATCGACGAGGAGGTGGGTGGGGAAGATCTTCCCTCAAGGGGAAGAGAGTGGCATCCAAGGAAGCCGAAGCAGAGGCACGACCACAGGGCCTAAAGAGGCCACACAAGGCCTCTATCGAGCCTGCTTGCAAGCCGGCCCCGTCGGGGAAGTTCACCTTCCCCGACGATTCAAACGACGACGACCTCGCGATGGGGAGGGAGAAGCCTGCACCCCGGAGGTATGTCATATTCACTTCGTCCAACTTTCAGTAACTTTTTCATCAAGATACACTTTATATAGGTATTTTCGTTCTGTCAGCCTAAGGTACGCCTTAGCGGTGACTCCTCAAACAAGCTGCCAGCCCCCAATGGGACGCCCGACCCCGCAACTCCCCTCCAGCTCAAGAGGGCTTGGGGAAGCGATGTCTACTCCGGCCCCTCTTGTCGAAACGCTGGAGGACGGAGGGTCGGTCATCATGGCCGAGGTTGAGACCTCGGTCCAATAGGACAGATGGGACGGAGTCCCCGATGTCGTTCAAGAAGAGCTGGGCCAGACATTGGCCCAGCCGAAGTCGACTCCGGCGCCAGCACTGCAGCCGGAGTCTGGGCTCTGAGGTTCTGCCACCCTGGAGTAAATAGCATAAAACTACTAGTTTACAGGCTAGGGTTCCAAAAAACTACCACTTTTTAATTTTTCTCAGAAAGCTACCAGTCGCGCGGTTCGCTGTTTCAAAAAACCCAAAACACCCGTGACTAGCGATTGAACCGTTTTTCTGACCGCCCGGACCCACATGCCAGGCCACCTGGCCACGCGCGCTCACGTCGCGGCCGTTGACGGCCGTTAGCCCGTGCGGCCCGGTCGGAACGGGGGTAAATAAACCCCCTCGGTCGGTCTGGCGCTCCTGCTCACTCACTCCCTCCCTGCTCGCTCACTCCCCTGCTCTCACTTCCCTGCTCCAGTACAAGCTCGTCGCCGCTCGCCGTCTTTGAGGTGGCTCGCCGTTGACCTCCTTGCCACCATGCCTTCCTGGAACGACGGGGAAACTAGCTCGGAGGAGGACTGCGAGGTCGTCAGCATGGACATGGGACTTATGGTAAGTTCTTTACCACCTAGGGTTAGGGTTAGTTGCTAGTAGGCCTAGGCTACCGCCATGGATCTTGCTAAATGTAGTGTTGGTGTTGTAGGATTCTTGTTCAATAGTGAGGCTGGGGTTTGATTGTAGGATTGATGTAAGCTAGGGTTCATCTCAGTACAGTGTTAGGGTTCATGCTGAGTTGGGGATTTTTTTAGTGTTCATGTTTAATGAAGCATGCAAGTATATTCTGGTGTTGAGTGCAAATTGAAACTAGTGTTTGCTGGTTATTTTGGTTGCAGGAGGAACCAGACACCACTGTGGAGCCCCTTTTCTGTGGCCAACTTGAGCTTGCTCATCCCAAGTGCATTCTGCATCAAATGAGGCCTATTAAGCGTGTTGCTTTTGAAGGGCCTTTAACAGGAAGGCGTTTCGATGGCTGCCCAGTCCAGGTTAGATGGCAATAAACTTTTCTGCTATGTATGGTCACTGATGATTGATATGATGCAGCACTTTGTTTGATATGATTCCAATAAACATTTTTCTGCTATGTATTTTTGTTACTTTGGAAACTTAATCATGGCATTATAATAACTTATCATATCTCATTTATGTTATTCATTGTTAGAAATTATCAAGTATATACAAGTTAATCATGGAACTGAAATAAGCTCCTAGTCCATTTGTAATAACTTATCACATTTATAAATGCAGGAAAATGGTGTGAATTGTGGTGTTGTAGAGTGGGTTGATGGGCCTTGGCCAACTGTTCTTCAGAGATGTTTGTGCAAGCTATGGGAGATGTTCCATGAGCAGAACTTTGGAAGGGTACAGGACAAGGAGAAGTTTGAGAAGAAGTTGGTCAGGCTTAAGAGTGAACATGAAAGGGAGTTGGCCAAGCTTAGGACTGAAAATGACAAGCTTTGCATTGATTACACCAAGCTTGTTGATGATGTATCCAAGATGTTTGATTGGCAGGATGGTAGGGTGGACAAGAAGGTGCACCAGAAAAAAGTGGAGGAGGAAGAACTTGAGAAGAAGAAGGAGGAGCTAGAGGAGAAAGCTATGTTGGAGGTGCAGATGGAAAAGCTCAAACTTGCAAAAGAGCAGAGGTGCATTTTGCAGAGCCAAGCTGATATCATCAAGAACACCAGGAAGGCTATGAAGGATGTTCAAGTTGACAGAGATGTTCTTAAGAAGGAGAAGGCAAAGCTTGAGCTTGTTGTTGCTGAGCTGCTGAAAGAAGGGTATGGCAGCAAGGAGAAGTTAGAGCAAATCAAGGCCATCCTTGAGTCTTGAAGTGGCTTTGATATGTTGGTGAAGTAAGTACATCCAAAGGCCTTTATATAAGGATGTGGCCTGGCATGACTGCAAGTGATTATGGGTGTACATTTTGGGGGAATGTGAAGTTTAACCTAGTGTAAGAACCTTATTTACTATGTTGTTAAGTTGTAATGGATCACCTATGCTATTAAGTGTTGTAATGGATCTCCTATGCTATTATGTAGTGGAAAATGGATCTCTTATGCTACTAAGTTGTGGAAATGGATCTTGTATGCTATTAAGTGTTCAACTTGATCTTCTATCTTTTAGATGTTATTTGTTATCCTACATATATTATTTCTGTGGGTAATTGGGCTTAGTGGCCCACTATTCTCTGACCAAATGCAACCCTAGGCCTACTAAACCCAACCCCATCCATCTGTCAATATAAACCCATCCCCACCCCCACCCTTTCGCAGTCACTCCACCAGCCGCCACCCAAAAGAAACCCTATAGATGGATCCTGACATGGGAGATGTCACAGAGGAGGAGGGGGGGGCTGTTGATGTTAGGACAGCAGCAGCAGCACAGAGGAGGAGGAGGCGCAGGCAGAGGGCACTAGAGGCGGCACAGAGGAGGAGGAGGCGCAGTCAAGAGGAGTTTAACCGCCGACTCTCCGACAAGGTACTGGAGAAGTGCAATGACGAAGAACTGGAGCTGGTTTTCACTAGTGGCAGGGGAAGGTCATTCATGGAGATCATTAGGTGGGCAAGGATGAGGGCAGTCATGGCTCCTCATCCAGCAACTAGGGCCAAGTGGGTCCATTTCTCCGAGCGATATGACTGATATGTCAATCTCATCTCATCCATCTATATACCTATCTATCTATCTTTCTATGTTGGTGTACTATGTAAGATCTATTCTATGTAATAAGTGGTGTTTGATGCTACTCTGAACCAATCTATCTATGTATTTATGCTACTCTCAATGAATTTATGCTACTATCAATGAAATGTATTGACTGAATTCACTGACAGAAGATACACTCACTGAAATGTACTGACTGATTCAACAAAGGAATCTTTGTTTGAATGAACAGACTGCATAGTAGTTATTACAAACCATGGTAGTTCACCTGACTAAATATCTCTGAAACAAAATAAAGTTACAAACCATAGTAGTTATTACAGACCATAGTAGACTCAAATCCATCCAAGAGCTCAAGTTACAAACCATGGTTGTTCAACAAACAGAACCATGCCAAATGAACCATGCCAAATGAACTCAAGTTACCCAAATCCAAGAGCTAGTTACCACTTGCATAAAAATAGACTTTCAGCCTCCCACTTGGCTTCCTGATCCTCTTTGACCCCTCCTGGACAACAGTTGAATTTGATTGCCTTGGTGCAATGAAAGTTCTTCTCTGGGCAGTTGAAGATCTGGTGTTCTTTGCTGGAGAAGATGTAGATGATCTGGTGTTCTTAGAAGGAGAAGAAGTGTTAGTCCTGGTCCTCTTAGCTGGTTGTGCTTGTGCTGTAGCTTCTGGAATAGTTGAAGCAGCCCTTTTTCTTGCCCTAGGCCTAGAATTAGCAACTGGAGCTGGTGAAGGTGCAGAAGGTGTAGCTCTTGCTGTAGCTGGTCTTGCCTCAGGTGTAGTAGCAACAGGTACTCTTGGAGGCCTCTGAGCATTTGTAGCCATAGAAGAACCAGCTTTAGAGTAATTTTCTCTATTTTCCTACACAATTAAGAAACATTGTAAGAAAATGAACAATGAAAAGAGACAATGAAATGAGACATGGCCTCAAATGACCTGGTGCTTGTTCATCCTCATCTAAAACTTAGGCTTCAAAGGGTCACCACAGTTGCTGAACCTATGCCCTTGCTTCTTGCAGTTGCTACATGTGACAGTACCAATTCCTGATGTATCCTTTTTTGCTGGCACCTCAAATACACCTTTCCTCCTGGCAGTTTTCTTTTTGCCCTTCTTTTCTTTGAACACTGGTGGAGATATGTCATGTCCAGGTGTATGAGGCCAGTGGTCAGGTCCTGGAACTGGGAAAATTATATGCTTGTATGTTTCACAGTACATGGGCTTTTTGAAGAAGTCATTGACAAAGTCTTTAGGATGTAGCTTCACTTTCTGCATTGCAGCAATGGAATGACTGCAAGGCACAACAGTCATGTCCCACCTCCTACAGTCACATGTATGGTTGTTCAAGTTAACACAATATGTGTTCTCAGAGCTACTAGTCACCTGCCAGATGCCTAGACCTGCCATGTATGCATCACAATACTTAGCCCTCTTCTTGCCTTCTTCTAAAATTTCTGAGTCGGTTGGTGTAATCTCCCATCTACATGACTCTGTTTTCTCTCTGGTTTTCTGAAACTTGATCATCAACTTTGTTCTTATGCCCTCCAGCATAGTCCTGATTGGCTTGTTCCTAACATCCAATATCATTCCGTTGAAGACTTCACTGAGGTTGTTAACAACTAGGTCAGTTTTGCAAACAGTATCCATTTTATATCTTGCCCATGTATGGTCTGGTATCTGTGACAACCACTGCCAAGCTTCAAAACTTTCTTTCTTCAAATTTTCCATCCCTTTTTCATGACCACTCTTAATGAAGGAATAGGCAGCCTGATCTAAGTGTTTCTTGAGTTCCTCCCCTCTAAAACCAGCAGATTGAAAGTTGGCATATATATATGTCTAAGACAAAACCTCTGTGGGGAGTCAGGGAATACATCATTGATTGCATTCAACAATCCCTGTTAATTATGAATTAATGATGGCTTAGAATGATGGATAAGTATGATAGTCAGGGAATACATCATTGATTGCATTCAACATACGTTTTGCCTGTCAGACATAATTGTGTACTTGCCAAACTTGTTCCCACTTCCAATAACAGTTCTCAGCTGTGTGAGAAACCATGTCCAGCTGTCTGTGTCTTCCTTGTCAACAACACCAAATGCAATGGGGATGATGTTGTTGTTCCCATCCCTGCCAGTAGCTGCCAATATTTGCTGTCCAGTGCTGAGCTTGATGAAGCAACCATCTAAACCTGAAAATATGATCACATTAGTTGTAAATAACATGAATGCAACCATCTTAGATATATGTGTAAGGATCAGGTACCTATAAATGGCCTGCATCCATTGAGAAAGCCCTCTTTGCATGCAAAAGGCAGTAGAACATGTAGTGGAACCTAGGGGTAGGAGCTGGATTTTCTAGGTCCTCTTTGGTTGTCACTATGCATCTACTGCCTGGATTAGTATCTAACACACACTGTAGATAGTCCCTTAGTCTATGATATTGGAGTCTGTGATCTCCTTACACAACTTCAACTTCTTGCCTCCTTGCCCTATAGGCACATGAACACCAAATGTTTTCTTTGTGTATGACATAATTGTCTCAACACCAGCTCCAGGGTTTGATCTAATGGTATCCTCACAAACCTTGGCAACCCAGTTTACTGTAACTTTGGTGCTCTCTCCACTTGCTCCACAAGTGTGATCCAAATTCATCTTCTTGATGCTGAAAGTAGACTCATTTGCTATTCTAGAGGCCACTATATAAAACTGACAACCTTGCTTTCTATCAGAGCACCAAGCAATAACCCTAGTTGGTTCATTTTTGTGATACTCAAAATTCCTAAGTGTCCTGACATGGAAATTTCTTAGTGCTTCTCTAAACTCCACAACATTTAGGAAGCACAAATGCAATGCAAACTGCTCATGTGCATCAGGGACTGATGGATCATACCACCTCCTCTCCTTCCTCTTCTTCAACCTTCTCTTCCTACCAAAAGGCAACCTTGGAACTTCTTCTTCATCACTAAGACCAAAATCACCTGGAAAGCAGTATTCATCAGGTTCAGGCACCCAATCTTCAAACTTGATGTGTTCAGGCTCACTGTGTGACTTGCTAGTTGGGCCTGGATTTCTGACAGGATTAAGCTTCTTTGCTCCTTTCTCTGGTACAACTGAGGGTTCTTCATGTTCAGAAAGGATTTGGTCTTCCTCCCAAAACTCAGAAGGTTCTGAGTTTGCTCCACAATAGTGATCTGCAGGTTCTTCCTCTCCCTAGTCTTATGGCTTGTCCCCGTGTCTGCCTCATCTTCACCCCTACACCAAGCCTAGTATGATATATTATGCCCTTTGTAATCACCCCTAAGAAACTCAAAATCTGAAGAGGATTTGTCCGTCTCATCTTCATCTTCATCTTCATCATATTCTACTTCTACATCTTCTTCTTCTTCCACAACATTTTCCCCCTTGTTGAAATTACAACTCTGTTGTGTGTTAAGATGGGGCTCCTCAGGGATTGCTGCTGCCAAAGTTGCATTAGGGAGTGGATACAGGACCCCTTGTTGGGAAACACAATAAACAACAGGTTCACCAACATGATCAATGGGGATATGCTCCTCAAGCATGATGTGATCCATGTTAACATCTGCTGGGCTTGGATCAGTAGGCTTTCTGACAGTGATGTTCAGGATCTTCTTATCAACAAACCAGTCAAGCATGTCCTCTAATGCCTCCTCACTATCCAGGACCTCCACCCCCTCCAAGCCCTTTCCCTCTTCCTTTAGATAAGTCAGACAAGCATCCATTCCATAACCCTCCAACTCAGCCAATGCTAATATGGTCAGATAACTAATGTCTGAAGAAACTGAATACTTTCTCTCCATGTTATCTGTTCCTTGAAAATGTAGCCTCATGTCCCAAATCTCATCATCTAAGCTGTAGGATTAAATTGACAAACAATTAATTTTTAACTCACTAAAACTTTAAACAATGACCAAATGTACTGAACATTACTAAACTTTCTTCTAATTACAGTGAATGCACTGACCAAATGAACTAACCAAATGCACTTTCTTCTGAACTGACTTAACCAATAAAACAATGTACCATGCCAGGAACAAACAATTACTAACCCTAGTTCTAAATTGAACTAAAGGACCTAGAAATTTGTAATTTGAACTAAAGGTATGAAGTGCCAGAAATTTCTTACCTCACTCCACCAAAGGATGAAGCCCAAGTGTGGCCTCCTTCTAGATCCGCGTGGATGGACTTCGCCACTGCCCTAGCCGCGCGGACTGCCGGATCTGAGCACGCCGGATCGACCTCAGCCGCGGGCGGTGATGGCTGCTGCAACCGCTGCGCCAGGAAGCTCGAGCTGCCTCGCCCTGGGGCCACCTCTGGATGTCCACTACCCTCCTGGCCGGTGACGCCTTGGCTCAATAGCTCGCCGCCGACGGCATTTGGCTGCGCCGCCGCCATCGCCAACCTAGGTCACTGCGGGGGAGAGGGGAGAGGAGGGGGAGACTGAGAGAGAGAGTGTGGCCCGACCAGCTCCTTTCGTTCTGACCGGACCGCACGGGCTAACGGCCGTCAACAGCAGCGCCGTGAGCGCGCGTGGCCAGGTGGCCTGACATGTGGGTCCGGGCGGTCAGAAAAACGGTTCAATCGCTAGTCACGGGCGTTTTGGGTTTTTTGAAACAGCGAACCGCGCGACTGGTAGCTTTCTGAGAAAAATTAAAAAGTGGTAGTTTTTTGGAACCCTAGCCTGTAAACTAGTAGTTTTATGCTATTTACTCGCCACCCTGCCTTCTGCCCTAGGGCAGGTTACTTCAAGGTGGACTGAAGATATGGAGGCAACCCTTGCGAGTTCCTCCCTAAAAGGAGAGCACCGCACACTGATCAGCGTGGCACTACAAGGCTTCCGGTCTGCAGAGGCCGGAATGCGTGAGGTCTTCAAGGGTCTCGTCACAAGCTTCGAGGTATGCTTCTCTTTTGTATTGATGGTAATTTCCCTGTTCGTATTTATTTACAAATCCGTGTATCCGCCCTAAGACATTTTTGCTTACATTGTGACGCGGTATTTAGGCAGCATAGCCATCGAGTAGCCCCCGAGCCCATGGCTAGTTTTGAGAAACTGGCCTTGGGGTCGATATAGATAACTATGAAGGATGAAGGCGGAGCCCCCAAGACTTTGGCAGGCATCATAAAATGCTTTGTCCGGATTGTTGATATCTGGGACAGGGGTAATTACAAATTGTGTGTTTGTAGGTTTTGACCTCAGTGCCGAGCTCCGCCTCCGAAGAGATTGCAGAGATGAACCAGAAGCTCGAGAGGTCTGAGGAGGACCTTGATCTGATAAGAAAATGGATCAAGCAGTCGCAAGATCAAATCTAGAACATGGTGAAATTTACTTTGCGTGAGGATAGTTTTGTGGAAAACAAAAGCTAATGCCGAACTGATTGAATGACAGAGGCTTTGCTGAAGGTTGAGGGGTTCAAGGCCAAGCTTG
>NC_053026.1:16536534-16562511 GCF_003073215.2 Triticum urartu
GTAGCGAAGGTGAAGTCGACGCTGCCGATGAAACGGGCGAATACTCCAGAACCTGGTGCAGCCATAGGACTGAGACAAGGCAGAACTTCACCGAGTCCGTATCATTGGTGTACATCACATTCAACTTGGTGCAGGCATAGGACTGAACGGCGAACTCAAAGGGGAACTCCTTGCTGAAGTCCATATCCAGCAGGCTCACCCCTCGGATCGCCATTGGAGTCTCTTCGAGTGAACAAGTGTGTAGGCGGCGGCAGTTCGTTTTTCAGCTCTTGGGGAACTGGATTCAACAGTAAGCTGAGTGTGTACAGGCGACAACAGTTACTACCCCTCCCTCATCCGCTGCACGCCCGGAAGAAGATGCACCCTCGGCCACACGTCGGTTCACGAGCGGGTCTGTATTGGTACTGTAATAACAGGAGTTAGTGGTCACTTTACTTAAATTTAATTAGCTTTAATAGAAATTTATACTTAAAACAAGCAATGCATTCGCTCGTTCTATCAGTGCCACAGGATCAACATGCACAACAATTAGAATTATTATTCTCAGGACACACACGATCAGCACATTTGTCACACTTTCACAAAGATAATACTACCAAGTTTGAACTTTTTGTTATGGTTGTTGTCCTCTGCATCATCATACTGTGTTTCCTAGCTTGCAAGATTCAGAACCAACAAATAAGATGCAAATAATAAGTACAACAAAGATGCCTACACATCTCATTGATTCCTAGCTTGCAAGATTCAGAACCAACAAATAAGATCCAAATAATAAGTACAACAAAGATGCCTACACATCTCATTGATTCCCAGCTTGCAAGATTCAGAACCAACAAATAAGATTCAAATAATAAGTACAACAAAGATGCCTACATATCTCACTGATTCCCAGCTTGCAAGATTCAGAACCAACCCATTAGAGCCTTTTGATAAAGTGAATATCGGGATTAAATCCATCTTCGCTAGCCATGTCATACAATCAAAGAACTTGGCGAATGCTCTTAACCGTCACAACATCTGTACTTGAGTATTCATGTTTGCACAACATGTTTGCACAACACAAACAATGAGACAGGAGAGCATGATTTCGCTTTAATAGCGGCCTCCTTGAACTCAACCTCCAGCTCTACTTGGATGAGGTCGGCCTGGAGTTCCATGATTCAATTCATGCGCCTTTTTCGGCAGTTCACCTGAAATGAAGCAAAGATTGCATCATTCAGCTAGCAAGAAGTACTTGCTCTTGTGAGCTGGCAGGTTCTTCTTTAGTAGTTGCACTAAAATTGAGGAACATTAAGGTTGGCTGTCCGGCTCATGTAAGGTGCAACTATAATTTTCTTATCCTTTTGTCCAGTTCCACTAAAATAAAGTGCCATTGTGGTGATAGTGACGGCTCTATCTCGCAAAGGCTAATAAAATGTTGCACGAGATTACCAGCAGAAACTTGACGGAGATTTTGGAAACTCCAATCACCATTTTCTGCAGTTCCACCAAAATTGAGAGATGTTTCCCACGTGACATTTTAGTTGAACTGCACAAGACAGTCGTTCCAAAAAAAAGTGTTTTGTGCAGTTCACCAAAAGGTCACAATAGCAACAAGGTGAAATGTATATCCCTATCTGCACAAAAAGATAGAAAGTAAACAGTTGCTGGTCAATAAGAATATACGAAACATATACAAAATGAAAAGAAGCATCTTAATTATGTTCATGGCAACCAAGCAAGGACAGTAGAAATTTTAAAACGTAAGCAATGCTTCATGTTACCAGAAGCATTACGATCAACAATGAGATTCCTCAAATATGGGATTACTTTAATGGTGGCATTGCTTGTTTACCAGACACAGTAAATCAACGAAGAGTTGGTTTAAGGGCATGGGACCGTGGGGACACCAGGACACTCAGCAGCGTAAAGGAGCAACTTACTTATCATACTGGGAAAACAGCAGGAGTGCCATTTGTAACACAGTTTAATTGCATCTTATCACTGGAGGCATTAGATTAACAATAACACTGGTTAGACAAGTCCCTAAGGTGAAAGTGTGATCGCTTCATTTTACATGTGCCCTTACATTAACAACAGCAAAAGGTTGGTATAAGGACATGCGACAGTGGATGCATCAGCACAATGTACCTACAAGGAGGCACAAAGTGGTGATGCCGAGTTTGTTCATGCTATGTGAGGGCAGCAAACCTAATCCTGGAGACCTTGTACTATGTGAGGGCAGCAAATCTAATCCTGGAGACCTTTTACTATGTGAGAGCAGCAAATCTAATCCTGGAGACCTTATACTATGTGAGGGCAGCAAATCTAATCCTAGAGACCTTTTACTATGTGAGGGAAGCAAATCTAATCCTGAGACCTTTTACTATGTGAGGGCAGAAAATCTAATCCCGAGACCTTTTACTATGTGAGGGCAGCAAATCTAATCCTGGAGACCTTTTACTATGTGATGGCAGCAAATCTAATCCTGGACATACTCTGTTGACTTGTCCACCAGCCGCCACTTTCCACTACAATAAATATGTCAACTTGTGACCACCACTATTGGTCACTGAAAGGTCACAAATTTCCATTTACGACCTTTTTGTGACCAAAAACAGAAGGTCAAAAGCTGGCGGTCGTAAACTGACTATAGCGACCTTCTCTGTGAGAAGGTCATGAACGTTTACGACCAAAATATTCCTACTGTGGCGTTTTGGTCACTAGCAACCTCCCCAGGCCACGTAGGCATCCAGCGTGGCAAGCTAATGTGGTACAAGATTCAGCCCAGTCCAATTCGGTTTTCTACATGGGCCGAGCCCATTAGTTCGGCCCATTTATGATTTTTTTTCCTGCCAATTTTGGTCAATTGCTTTGGGCATTTTGTGGTCCATTTTAAATTTGGGCCTCACGATTTTTATAGTGCATTTAATTTTGGGGCCTTGGCCTTTTTGCGATCCATTTTTTGGGCCCTGGCCTCTTTGCGATCCAATTTTTTTGTGCTGTAGCCATTTCGACCAGTTTTTCATTTGGTCCAATAGACATTTCGGCCAGTTTTTAATTTGGGCCACACCTCTTTATTTCAAATACAATTTACAGCATTATATTCTCTTTTTGACCACTTTCAATCCAAGAATACATTTCAAGTAAACATAGAATAATATTCCAAGGATTTGTACATATATCCTAGCATTTGTAAGTTCAGCAAGCAAATATACACCAAATTCTCAGCCAGATCAACAATACATCCAAATTCCCAGAAAATACAGCATTACAACAAACACATAAAGCAAGTCGTTGACATGGACTTCCAGCTTCTTCAAAAAAATCAGCACACAACTCTCCTGTAGATGAGAAGAAAAGCCACATGTTCAGTCTCAATATGGGTAATATATGCTAAAAATAAATCCAAGAACCGTGCAAGAGCCCTAGGTTTTACTATCATTTGGACACCCAGATTGGCGATCCTTCCTTACGTAATGTGTGCAAGTCCAAATAAATTAATAAACAATCCATTTTATAGAGCAAATGATATGCCCCCCTTTTATCTAAAACTGTGGTGTATGCTAGTGACAGAACAAGGGGTAAGACTGTTATGATATGCCAGATTGCCAGCAACAGTGCTTACATGCATCTTCATATTTCAAAAGGTAACATGCATCACATCAAAAAATTGTAAGCATTGAACCTACATCATATCTATAGTAACATCAGCAAGCAGGTTGCATGTGTATGCTAGAAATCAAGAATCAAAAGGACTTCAGCTTGTTTCGAATATCTTGCCTTTGTTGCTCCCAGTTCAGTAAAGAAATAGTTGAGCAGTGAGCGCTTCGCCTCATGGACTTGGAAATGCACAATAGATTTCAGAATGGAGCATAAATAGAATACTTGGAAAAGAACAATAAAGAGCTATACAGTTAAGTAAGCATCCTTGGCTGTACAAATAAGTGGAGAGAACAATAAAAAGCTACAGAGTCTAGAATTTCTGTTAAGAAACAGTAACTTGATGTAAAGTCGCTTGAAAATAGAAAACACCTTACAAGCTTGTGAAGCTTACCATGAATTCAAAACCATGCGTTATCTAATCTTTTATGCCATCCTCCCAAAATTTTGCTAGATGATTCTACAACTGTAGTTGTACCCAGCTGCTCAAAATATAAACATATAGATGAGCGCTTCTCACATGTCACTAGAGGTAAATAGCAATACACATAAATGAATGAGCAGGGGCATATTCTACAGCAAGATGAACCAACAGAGATATATCTTGTAGCCTACAACAATCAAGTTAGAAATCACATCCACTTTCTAATTAACCAGCACCTAAATATATACATGCACTACTTCAGGAAATTTATGACTAGGAGATGTATTAATAGCAGATTACGAACTAATGTACTTGTACTTGATCTAGTTGAATAAATGCAGATTAAGTTCCAGCTACAGCCAGCTCCAACTTATGCTACTAGCTATTGACAGAAAAACACGCAGAGAGAGGGGGGAGGAGATCCAGCGACAGTATGTCTACAGCAGGCGACCCTGAGGGAAGATCTGGCGCCTCATGGATTGGTCAACCCCAGGATCTCACGCGCGCCTCCATTGCCGAGGCCGTCCATCTCGCCTGCGAGCTTGATGGTCCAGGCCCCCACGACGACCAAGTCGTGATCCATGCGGAGCTCCACGTCCTGCACGGCTGATCCATGCTCCAGTGGAGGCACGGATGAGAAGGCTAGGGCAAAGTTAGCTTTCTTGTCTGCGTAACGATGAAAAATAATAACTGTAGTGTTGCAACATAAGGACAGTACATATACCATAATAAGTTTCAGGAACATCACATCTAGCACAGTTAGAGTGATGGCACAAAATTATTCTATGCAATTTTCAACATATTTGTAATAATTTTCATAAGCAATGAATCATGACAAACAAATTATGAGTTATGAAGTGGTTTCAAACTATAACAGTGAAGGACTAGACCCGCAAAACACAATGATGTATAGGCACTAAACGTACACAGCAAGTAATAAGAACAGAGACCATAAATGATACTGATTAAGGATAAAAACAGGTAGGTATCATATAATTCTCATCACAATCATACATTGAATTCATTAAAGGCTACAGATATAGAAGTATCATGCGACCAAAATGGTTTAAGACCATACACAAGGATCAGTGTTAGCGGAATTGAGATATATTTGTACAGGGTATTGAAAGGTGCCAATCTAGTGCTAGATAATACAACAAATATGTCAAAGTTATTTACATTTTCTAATGTGTTTGTCACACTACCAAAATTCAAGATAAACCATGACAGGGAAACGAGTGAATTACAGCAAAGGAGGCATCTAATTTGACTACCAGTACCACAATCATTGAGTGAAAGCAAACACCAGAGAATTCAGAAATTTTCTGAACTGAATGCAAGCAAGTTTGCACATGACATAGCAAGTATGCAGTCCGTAATTAGATTAGATGTTCTAACTCATGAGCTACATACATAGAGACCTACTGGAATCCTTACGCTTAAACTAGAAAGAGAACAAAAAAACTGAACCTAACTATGCAGCAGAGAGAGATAGCATGCGGGGACGACCTATGGACCAAATTGTCCTTCACCAGATCATTCAAGGGAGCACAACAGCAGTAGCAGACCTTGCATGTTGCTTCACACAACTAGATCGGAGCAACCTGCAAAGGAACACACTAATTAGATGGGAAGATGGAGAAGAAGAAGATAAGAGAAGTGGAGGAGCAAGTGACGAACCTGAGATGGTGCGGCTCCTCCTAGGTCGCCATGGACAATTTGATCCCCACATAATCTTTCTCTCCCTTCCTTCACAAAACCAGATCAGCTCTCTTCACGAACTTGCAAAAAAAAAGCAATCATATGCAAGATACGTTAAGTGTACCTGAAATGTCTATAGAGTATGGAGTGAATAAAAGATAGTGTTGCCGGATTCATCAAATGCAATGGTTTGAATGGACCTTGAGGATCCCACCTATTTATTCCAGAAGCAGTATCATCATCAGTAACCAATCATATGCAAAGGAAAAACTTATCGCGCCCTTCGCTTTGAGCATCTTAACATACAGACTATGCTAAGTGATGCACTAGCAGGGTGACACCAAAGAGCAAAAGCCTTAGACAGAATCCATTGCCACAGAGATGCATTCGCAACTACAACCCAATCTTATAGGATTATAACGTGAACATGAACTGGCCAATACTTATTAGAACCAAGAATCGCATGACACATAGCACCACAGAGTATGTACAGAAACCCCACAACTTGCTCGCAAGTTGCAACACAGCTAATAAGTACTAGAAAGCACGCTTATAGCCAATAAGATCTGTTCTTCCTGATTTGCTTAAATACTGAGAAAATTAGTACAAGTGTGATCTTGTCGATGTTTCTGGGCTCATATGATATGATGAGTTGACTTGAAGGCACCTAGAATACTGCTAGGTGGGATTCCAGATTAAAATGTTATACTATTTCGGTAGAGTAAACAGGATTGAGTGCTACTACTGTATCATGCAACATCTTTTAGAAGTTTATTCTGGTTCTGAGGCGGCCATGTAGCGACCGAGGTCGTCCCATGGTGGTGGAGCCATGTATGCGTTGTGAACCCACGTACGTGTCTTATCTCAAAGAAATAACCCGGCAGCAGCAGGTCGCACACTTGTTCAAGTGCAGCAGTTCTCTTCACCTACCAGGGTGCCACGGTGCCGGTTTCGTTCAATCCTCTGCACCTAGCCATATCTTTTGTCTACCAACAGGGAATAAATTCTGCACCTACTAATCTTATATTATCTCAAAGAAGACTTGATGACCATGAATGACGACGGCGGGTGAAATGAAAATGAAAGGAGAGGAAAGGCAAGGCTCACTCACATCGTTGGCGAAGAAGATGCGGCTGTAGGTATAGCTGCCGGTGGGGTAGATCCAGGAGTTGGCGACGAAGCAGAGGTTTCCGCGGCCGGGACGTCGTGGAGGGTGACGGTCTTGAGAAGGAACTCAGGGACTTGATGACCATGAATGACGACGGCGGGTGAAATGAAAATGAAAGGAGAGGAAAGGCAAGGCTCACTCACATCGTTGGCGAAGAAGATGCGGCTGTAGGTATAGCTGCCGGTGGGGTAGATCCAGGAGTTGGCGACGAAGCAGAGGTTTCCGCGGCCGGGACGTCGTGGAGGGTGACGGTCTTGAGAAGGAACTCAGGGCTGTGGTAGTTGTTGACGATGATGGCGCCGCGCCCGTGGGTCTTCCTCCGCGGCTCCACGACGCGAAGCAAGCAGAAGGAGAAGCCCGTTGCTGGAACGCGCGCACGGAGGGGAAGGTCGTCGCCGAAGAAGGAGTAGAGTGAGGAAGCCCGCTCCCTGCTCGACGTCCTTGTGTCAGATCCGGCGATGTGGTGGCGCCCAGCGTGATCGGGTGCCCGTGGGCGATGCAGAGGGGAGCTGCGGATCTCGTGGACACCTTCCCATGTCGCCATGTGGTGGGTGAGGAGGTGCGGATCCGGCGATGTGGGGGCGCCCAGCTTGAGCTGCGGAGCTATGGAGTGGGTGGGGCAGTGAGGTCGGGGCGGTGGGTGAGGAGGAAGGGTTGCCGCGCGGGAGAGGACTGGATCAGGAGGGGGGCGGCGGCGGCGCGAAGATGAGAGGAAGCGATCGATCTGAGCTAGGGTTTGGGCTGCGGGTGGGGGTATCTCTTTTTGTTTTCTTTTTTTATTTTTTCTGTAGAAAGATGGATGGATGGATGGACGCCATGTCATCAATCCGTGGGAAGTGTTCTGATTGGTTCAGAAAATCAATGGTTTAAAATAGTTTTGAAATTAAAAATAGAGGATTTTGTGAAGTAGATATCAAAAATATTTTTCAAAAGGGCACCACACAAATTTTCACTAGAGTTAGACCACATTTTATGGAAAAGGACCCATTGGATGTATTTCTGATCTTTCTAGCTATTTTTAATCATTTTCCGAGTGCCCGAAAGGAGGTTTTTTTTGTGAAGGAACTACCAAATAATTGTTGCCAAATTGGAACCAAATAATTTCTAAAATACTAGGGCCATATTTATGCACAATTGACAAATGGTTGGGTGTAAAGTTTTGATCCACCTCGTGAAAAAAGACAAATTTCCGCCGATTCAGTTGGAAAGCAGGTCAAATTTGAACTACAGCTGCCTCATAGTTTGCTATTTAATTTTTTTATAAAAACATTTCTAGGTAACATAAGTATCTATTTAATCAGAAAACCACCAATTTTCCAAAATTCCAACCACAAGCTAGGAACGGTCAAGCCCGCCGTTTGACCGCATTTGAACGGGCATAAAAAATTCAAAAAAAATCAAAAAATTGGGAAACCTTCGCATTGTGTCATTATATGTGGCCAAGTTCCCAGGAAAAATAACAAACTTGTAATACGCAATTATTTTAAAAAAGTGTTCTCAGAAACGAGCTATCACGTGTGGAGATCAATGGCTTTCAAGCCAAATGATCAATCTTATGGCCACATTCATGGCATAGTTTGTTCAAATGATCTCATATTGTGCACAAGGGTGCATATTGGAATGGCAAACAATGTTGCCTAAGGAAGTTTTCATTTTCTTTGGACGAAAAAACCATTTTCCATTTTTCGAGTGCCCAAAAGGAGGTTTTTTTGTGAAGGACCTCCCAAATAATTGTTGCAAAATTGGACCAAATCATTTTTATAAAATACTAGCATATTTAATGCACAATTGACCAAATGGTTGGGTGTAAAAAGTTTTTATCCACCTCTGGTGAAAAAGACAAATTCCCGCCGATTCAGGAGGAAGCGGGTCAAATTTGAACTGCAGCTGCCTCATAGTTTGCTCTTTATTTTTCCAAAAATCATTTCTAGGTACATAAGTATCTATTTAATCAGAGAAATACCAAAATTCCAAGATTCAACCACTAGCTAGGAACGGTCATTCCCGCCGTTTTGACCGCATTTTGAAACGGGCATAAAAAATTCAAAAATCAAAAAATTGGGAAACCTTCGCATTGTGTCATCATATGTGGCCAAGTTCCCAGGAAAAATAACAAACTTGTAATACGGCAATTATTTTAAAAAAGTGTTCTCAGAAATGAGCTATCATCTCTGAAGATTCATGGCTTTCAAGCCAAATGATCAATCTTATGGCCACATTCGTGGCATAGTTTGTTCAAATGATCTCATATTGTGCACAAGGGTGCATATTGGAATGGCAAACAATGTTGCCTAAGGAAGTTTTCATTTTCTTTGGACGAAAAAACCATTTTTCATTTTCCGAGTGCCCGAAAGGAGGTTTTTTTGTGAAGGAACTACCAAATAATTGTTGCAAAATTGGACCAAATTCAATTTTCTAAAATACTAGGCCATATTTAATGCACAATTGACAAAATGGTTGGGTGTAAAAAGTTTTGATCCACCTCTCGTGAAAAAGACAAATTTCCGCCGATTCAGTTGGAAGCGGGTCAAATTTGAACTGCACCTGCCTCATAGTTTGCTATTTATTTTTTCCAAAAATCATTTCTAGGTACATAAGTATCTATTTAATCAGAGAAACACCAAAATTCCAAGATTCAACCACTAGCTAGGAACGGTCAAGCCCGCCGTTTTGACCGCATTTTGAAACGGGCATAAAAAATTCAAAAAAATCAAAAAATTGGAAAACCTTCGCATTGTGTCATTATATGTGACCAAGTTCCCAGGAAAAATAACAAACTTGTAATACGGCAATTATTTTAAAAAAGTGTTCTCAGAAATGAGCTATCATCTCTGAAGATTCATGGCTTTCAAGCCAAATGATCAATCTTATGGCCACATTCGTGGCATAGTTTGTTCAAATGATCTCATATTGTGCACAAGGGTGCATATTGGAATGGCAAACAATGTTGCCTAAGGAAGTTTTCATTTTCTTTGGACGAAAAAACCATTTTTCATTTTCCGAGTGCCCGAAAGGAGGTTTTTTTGTGAAGGAACTACCAAATAATTGTTGCAAAATTGGACCAAATCAATTTTCTAAAATACTAGGACATATTTAATGCACAATTGACAAAATGGTTGGGTGTAAAAAGTTTTGATCCACCTCTCGTGAAAAAGACAAATTTCCACCGATTCAGCTGGAAGCAGGTCACATTGGAACTGCAGCTGCCTCATAGTTTGCTATTAATTTTTCCAAAATCATTTCTAGTTACATAAGTACCTATTTAATCATAATACATGGTTTGGTGGCGATAACGTCGAGGTTTGGGCGATGGCCGAGGGCCCCAATCTCTAGAGCGCGTAAACTCTCGCATGCCGCGCGTGGTCAACCGCGTGACCGTTGTCAGATTTCGAGTTCCGGCAGACCCTTAAGGTTCGAACTCTGGGTTGCGCGCGGAGATTACGCCTTCTACCTCACCGTCTCACAAAGATCTAGACTACTGAAAGAACTGCACAAGAGACACAAGGTTTATACTGGTTCGGGCCACCGTAGTGGTGTAATACCCTACTCCAGTGTGCGGTGGGTGGATTGCCTCTTGGGGCTGATGATGATGAACAATACAAGGAAGAGCAGCCTCGCGAGGGTCTGCTCTGGGCTGGGGCGATGAACTGCAAGGAGGAGTTCAGTCACCCTTCTCTCTCTCTCTCTGATTTCGATCCGATGTCTCTTCCAGATGCCTCTACCCTGGGGGTGGCTTGTCCTATTTATAGGCAAAGGCCCCGGCCCTCTTCCCAACTATTGAGCGGGAAGGGCGCCAACAATTGGCCAATTCGAAGGGGAACATCTAGTACACTTATCCTGACTAAAGTTGGTCTTCGCCTGCCAAAGGCTCTGTGGTGACGCCGTGCTGGGCTCCATGGTGACCTCCGTCTCGTAGTCCTCCTGGTCTTGGTCTCATTGCACCGAAATGGCAACCTTTGCCTGATGCCTCGGTACTCCGCGGCTGCGCTTGCCCCCTTTGCACCAAAGAGTAAAGAAGGACGCTGCGCGCGCTGGCGCCCGCCTGGCGCCCTGAGTCATCATGGCTTGCGTCATGGGCACCTCGCGCGGTACCCTGCCTTGATCTCTCCACCTCCTCGCGAGCCAGCCTGATGAGACTGCGCCCGAGGATGCGCCGTGTCGTCCGCCCCGCGAGGCTTGGCCCTCGCGAGGGTCTTGAGTCTTGTGTTGATGAGATGGGCCATGCTGGGCCCCCCTTTGGAGCACGCCGGCAGGCCGCAGGCAGCAAGTCCTGGGAACCCCCGTTCCCAGAACGCCGACAGTAGCCCCCGGGTCCAAGGCGCGCCCGGACTTGGCCGTGCCGAGAGGCAAGAGGGCAAGGGCGAAGCGCAGCGGGCCCTAACAGCCTGCGGCCTTGGGCGCCGCGTGGCGGTTGATGGGACGTGGGCGTCTCCGCTTCCCCATGACGCCTCGGTGATCGCGCGAGTTGGACAAGTCCCTGCATGCAAATCGTGTCATGATTACCTGTGATCGTGGAGGCCGGCGGTTGGCCTTCGCCGGCTATAAGTACGGAACTGCGCGTGCCCTTCCAGTCCAGATCTCTTCTGCTTTCCCTTTGCCTCGTTCTTTCTCCGTCTTGGTGTCGGCTCAATTTCACCGGGTTTCTGCGACGGAAAGGAAAGGCGTCTACCGCTAGAGGGACCAGACCAAAAGCTCGTCTCATGGTGAGGACGTCAGCATGCCGCGACCATTGGTAGTCGCGGGACCATGAGAACCTCGAGGGCCCCGAAGGTTCGATGCGATCGTCGCGGTTCCGGCGCGTCGTAGCGCATGAATCGATCACGGAAGAAGGGTGACGGACTTGTTCTCCTGGAGTCCATGTCGAGGGCTCCTCCCAGAGTTCATGCTCCACGTCGCCATTCCTCTCCAGTCCTGGATCCGTCTGCCTCCCTTCTTCGCCTCCATCATCCCTCCAGGAGGGCCCCTGGAGCTCTGGCTGCAGCACGCCGGCTGCAGCCCTCGCGACCGAGCCAGAGGTCATGGTCGCTGCCCCGGGCGAGGTCTACATGTCCCGCGGCTGGAGAGATGCGCCTGGTTTGCAGGGAAAGGGGCATCTTCGCGGTCCACTTGGAATATGTGTGCTGCGGCGATGTTCTTCAAGGTCTTCGACGCGAACGGGCGCCGGCTGGAGTGTTGCCCAGGAGAGGTGGCCAGGACCTTGCCCTGGTGAGGGCTAGGCCCGTCGACCGCTCCCGTGGCGGAGGCGCCGGAGGGTCCAGTGACTCCAGCGAAATCTTCGCAACTCCGGAGACGAGCGACGACAGCTACGAGCCCCCGAGTCGGCGCAGCTCCCGGAGCAGGGCGGGCTCGTCAGGCCGTCGCCGACCTTGATCTGGATGGGGTTGGCGCCGGCGCCTAAGGGCCCACTGTTGATGATGGCATATTTTGCAGGAGCTCGTATAGTTAGCATCCCTTAGGATCCGTTCCCTGCGAGGAATCAAATGCGCCCCACGGGGGCTTGTAAGGTGCCTGTAGTCCCGTTTGTTAATACATAACCTTTGCTGCAGAGCTGTGTGAGTTGCTGATTCCGTCTTAGCTCAGTTCTCCCTTTCGAACCTCGCGAGGGCTTGGTGCTCTGCGTCGACAGGTCCCAGTCCCAAGGCGGCGTCAGCCGTCGCTGGTATGCCAGGTCGCGATGCCGTGGTCAAGGCCAGGAGGTGAGCGACCCGGGGTCCGGTAAGAGCCCCTGAGTCGCGATGCTCAGGAGGTCCCCTTTGGCGCCCAAGAAGTCGTCATTCGCGAGAAAGGAAAGCAACGTCGCTAGTACGGAATTGCTTTAGGTGCGGGGGTAGTGCCACGGTAGCCAGTGCTTTGGGTGGTGACTTATCTTGAGATCGGGGATCGCCCAGCGCATCGTCGGGTCCGGCGGTAGTGGGACGGATTCGCTCGGCGAGGTCCTCGCGCGCCCCTTCTCCCTCGCCTCTGCTCCCCTTTCTGCTCTACGTCCTCGGGTCCCGGCCCTCGAGCTGGTCTCAGCCGTCGCTGGTATGCCAGGTCGCGATGCCGTGGACAAGGCCAGAGGGTGAGGGCTGGAGAGCCAGTAGGAGCCCTGAGTCGCGATGCTCAGGCGCCCCCTTTAACGTGCAAGCGGTTCGCGCGGGCGAGGGTGAAGGGAACTCCGTGAGGGCCTTGGCTAGCGCAGTTCCCTCCAAGGATCCTGCAGATTCATCACAGAAAGAAGATGGGGTTGCCATGGCAGTCATAGTCGATCGTTAGTCGCTCAAGAGCTCGCTGGTTGGAGCAGGTGAGGTGTATCAGGGCACCCGTGAGCCAGCGCGGGACTCACGAGGCCCTACCTCTAGGCGGGTTGCGCCTGGCACTGGGCCGTATCTTGAGATGTGTCCCTGCAAAATTTGGTTAGATGCCGGTACTCTACGTCCTCGGGTCCCGGCCCTCGAGCTTGTCTCAGCCGTCGCTGGTATGCCAGGTCGCGATGCGTGGACAAGGCCAGAGGGTGAGGGCTGGAGAGCCAGTAAGAGCCCTGAGTCGCGATGCTCAGGCCCCCTTTAACATGCAAGTGGTCGACATGGAGAAGAAAGGGATGCCGTGGACCAGGCATCAAGTAATCAAGCGTGATAGGCGAATGCATAGTTGGAAATAAACGCGAGGGAGATACACGCCGCTGGGCCTGGCCCGAGCGGCTTGGGGATGATGCAGCCCGAGGGGCGCCCCCAACAAGAGCAAACTAACGACCGAAAAATAAAGGGATACATGCCGCAGGGACGGACCCACGCGGCCTGGGAGTGATGCAACCCTGGGAGGGCGCTCCCAGCTGGGAATGAAGCTTGAAAGATGTCACCTGAGGATGTCGTCGGCGAAGTGGCGTTGGTGCAGCAGACTCGGTGGGCTGCGGAAGCCGATCCTCACGAGCCCCCAGGCCCCGGGGCCTCGGGAGGCTCCGGAGGCACTGGTGGCTCCTCGCGAGCTGTCTTCATCTCCGCCAGGGCGCGGAACGCCTGTCTTCCTGAGCCTCCATGATGCCCCTCATGAGGCGCTGGTACGCCGCAGCCATGCTCGGCAGGCCGTAAGGCATGCGAACATAGCTGTGGGGTGGACCCCGCAGCGCCCCACTTGCGAGGGCCAGAGGCGCTCCGTCGTGGCGATCTGATTGAGCCCTGGTACGTCGACGCAGACGCGCAGCCCACCATCCTCGCCTGGATGTGGCCACAGCTGGTGGACGACGGCAACCTCTCATGATCCTTGACTCCTGTAGTTCTTGAATGGCCTTGTTAACGAACTCCTGCTGGTCTGACCTTCCTTGCCTGGCTCCTTCTCGAGGGAAACGTGCTTCGAAGCACGCCTCCACATGGTGCCCAAGCGCCTCCCTCGTGACCCTGGCTAGGTCGGTGGCCCTCCAGGTGAGAGCCCCCGAGCCCTGCCTGAGGAGGGCGCCGGGCGCGCTTTCCTATGCGATGGAAGGGGTCCCTGGGCAGACACGGGCCCTGAAGGGGCCTGCCTCCTGAGGGGCTGAGCCTGACGATGTCTTCTTCTTCTTGGGGGTGGTCTCAGGAAGCCTCCTGCTTCCGCGATCTGGGTCTTCTAGCGACGCGGCCTGAAAGGCTCGCTCCAGGGAACACACTGCATCCTTCTCTTCACAGGGCACCGTGATGACGCCGCCACTTCCTGGCATCTTGAGGACGTTGTAGCCGTGGTGAGTCACGGCCATGAACTTGGCCAGCGCTGGGTACCCGAGGATGGCGTTGTACGGCAGGCGGATGTGGGCGACGTCGAAGTCGATGAGCTCGGTGCGGTAGTTGCTGCGGGCCCCGAAGGTGACAGGGAGGCGGACCTGCCCGATCGGGACTGTGGAACCGTCGGTGACTCCGGAGAAAGGCTTGGTTGGCTGAAGCTGGTCATAGGGCACTTGGAGGTTGTTGAATGTTTCCACGGACAGGACGTTGAGCCCTGCCCCTCCATCGATGAGGGTCTGGTGACCAGCAGTTGCTGATGACTGGGGAGCAAAGCATCGGGAGGACTCCGGCGTGGCCGCGCACTTGAGCTGGTCTGCTGAGCTGAACGTGATGGCGCACGCCGACCACCTGAGGGGGCGTGTTGCTTCGAGCTTGGGGAGAACTGCATTCACTTCGCGGGCAAACTGCTTGAAGATACGTTGAGAGGCTGGGGCTTGAGCTCCGCCCAGGATGCAGGCGATTGCGCGCGGCTCTTGGAAGCCCCCAGCCCCCTCGTCTTGATGGCGGTCTTCGTTCCTCCTTGGCTGAGGCGGCAGCGGAGGTAGGCCTGCGTTGCCATGGGCGATCCTCACGAGGCTGATCCCTCCAGTCCCCTCGCGAGGCAGGTCCCGCCAGCGGTCCTCGCGAGGTTGATCGCGCCACCCTTGGCGCGGGCCACGCGTCTTCCCAGCGTCCTGCGTTCCTTCCTCCTCCTCGCCGTAGCCCCGGTCACGCGGTCGGCGACGGCCGATCCTTCCTTCTCGCACGGCTCGGAGTTCTTGACATTCGTTGGTGTTGTGGGTGTGGAGGTCGTGGTACACACAGTACCGGCTGCCCTGGAGGTTCGGGCAGATCCTTGCCCCGCTTGGTGTCTGGTTCTGCCGCGAGTACGGCAGCCCCCTTGCGCTTCACGTCCTTGGCCTTGGGCTTCTTCTCTTCTGGGTCCGCGGCAGGCAGCTCGAGGAGGGAGAGACGTCCCTCCTCAGCCCTGGCGCACTTGGTCGCCAAGTTGAACAGCTCCAGGGAGGTGCACAGGTCTTCATGCATCGCCAGCTCCTCCTTCATCTTGACGTCGCGCACGCCATCGGAGAAGGCCGAGATGATGGCTTCCTCGGACACCTTGGGGATCTTGAGCGCGCACTGTTGAAGCGCTGGATGTACTTTTGCAGGGTCTCTCCGCAGGTTGTTGCTTGATGCGGCGCATGTCGCTCACGGCGGGCGGCCGGTCGCGAGTACCTTGGAAGTTGGCGATGAAGCGAGTACGCATCTGGTCCCAGGAGGAGATCGTGCCCGGAGCCAGATTCAGGAGCCAGGTGCGAGCTCCTTCCTTCAGCGCCATGGGGAACCAGTTCGCCATGACCTTTTCATCCCCGCTGGCAGCCTCGATGCCCAGCTCATAGAGCTGGAGGAACTCTGCGGGATCAGTTGTGCCGTCGTAGCGAGGAGGCAGGTCTGGCTTGAACTTGCCGGGCCACGCGATGCTGCGCAGCTCGGCGGTGTAGGCGCGGCAGCCTGCGGTGGCTACGGGAGGCTTCGGTTGAGGGAGAGCTTGGCCTTGCGGGTCCCCTTGCGCTACAGCTAGGAGTAGCGCGGGGTCTTGATGTGCCGGAGCTGGAGCAGGGTCTCGGCGAGCCGGAGCTGGAAGCGCCCGGGCAGCCTCTTGCAGTCGAGGGACTTCTTGGCAGCTCCGTTCCTGTTGAGCTGGCGCCTAACGGAGCGGGTTCCGCCCAGGGGCCGCGCGCCTTGGGGCCATGGCGTCTTCTTGGAGAGGAGGCGGTTGGTACGCCCCCGGAGCTTCATTGCCTGCGCGGGGCGGGGTGCGGCGCAGCGGAGCGGACGGCGCAGGAGAGCCCCCTGTGGCGCGGACGAGCTCTGCGACGCGGTCGAGCCACTCCTCGTAGATGTCGTCGACGGGGCGGTAGCGCAGGAGTTCGTTTGCCGCGATGAGCCGCAGCTCGAGCCTCCAAGGGTGCGCGGAGCGCGCGGGACGAAGAGCCGGCTGGGGTGAGCGATGGAGTAGCGGTGCGGCCGTCTTGCCGCACGGATGGATGCTGAGACGATGCTTTCTGCTCGCCCGCCGCCGGGCCGGTGGCCATGTTGATGGCGGGTGACGGGGAACGACGAGGACGTCCACCGACGGGCGCCGTTTGGGCGACGCGGGAAGCGATGGCGGCCCGGCGCTCGGCACGGGCCCGACGAGCGTCGGACATGGACGCGACGGTCGGAGGAGAATGGGGCGGTGGAAGACGAATTCCGGTGCACCCCTACCTGGCGCGCCAAATGTCGGATTTCGGGTTCCGGCAGACCCTTAAGGTTCGAACTCTGGGGTGCGCATGGAGATTACGCCTTCTACCTCACCGTCTCGCAAAGATCTAGACTACTGAAAGAACTGCACAAGAGACACAAGGTTTATACTGGTTCGGGCCACCGTTGTGGTGTAATACCCTACTCCAGTGTGCGGTGGGTGGATTGCCTCTTGGGGCTGATGATGATGAACAATACAAGGAAGAGCAGCCTCGGGAGGGTCTGCTCTGGGCTGGGGCGATGAACTGCAAGGAGGAGTTCAGTCACCCTTCTCTCTCTCTCTCTGATTTCGATCCGATGTCTCTTCCAGATGCCTCTACCCTGGGGGTGGCTAGTCCTATTTATAGGCAAAGGCCCTGGGCCTCTTCCCAAATATTGAGCGGGAAGGGCGCCAACAATTGGCCAATTCGAAGGGGAACATCTAGTACACTTATCCTGACTAAAGTTGGTCTTCGCCTGCCAAAGGCTCTGTGGTGACGCCGTGCTGGGCTCCATGGTGACCTCCGTCTCGTAGTCCTCCTGGTCTTGGTCTCATTGCACCGAAATGGCAACCTTTGCCTGATGCCTCGGTACTCCGCGGCTGCGCTTGCCCCCTTTGCACCAAAGAGTAAAGAAGGACGCTGCGCGCGCTGGCGCCCGCCTGGCGCCCTGAGTCATCATGGCTTGCGTCATGGGCACCTCGCGAGGTACCCTGCCTTGATCTCTCCGCCTCCTCGCGAGCCAGCCTGATGAGGCTACGCCTGAGGATGCGCCGTGTCGTCTGCCCCGCGAGGCTTGGCCCCTCGCGAGGGTCTTGAGTCTTGCGTTGATGAAGATGGGCCATGCTGGGCCTCCTTTGAGCCACGCCGCAGGCCGCAGGCAGGCAAGTCTGGGGACCCCCGTTCCCAGAACGCCAACAACCGTGGCGTTGCCATGTGTTCTGGGTGGCCTAGACATGTCTAGTGGGTTGGGCACTCCCCAGGTAGGTGCTAGGAAGAAAATTACAACATAAGATTCTCACGAGGAGACCGATCGGTGCTCAAACATGAATTAGCAGCCAAGTGTTTGATTAGCGGTACAGGAAATGTACATGGCTAATGGGCGTGAGTTTTGGCTGAGGATGATCAGTTACTAAGAAGACCGTCTTCACAAATTTTCAGCTCAAAAGGAGGAGCCTAGGTGGTACTTGCTTTGCAAACTACCACACTGGACATAAATACGTATGTTGAAGCTCGGCTCAAAATAATGAATAGATTGAGCTGGCATTTGGTGGAGGATGTTTATTTGGGCATAGGAAAGCACTGTAGAAAATGGATACTATTTGGACATGCCAAAGTGATACTTCCTTCACAAACTGTTGTTCTGAACAGAATAGGAAAATGAATTATTTTTGAATTATTTTTGAACTAGGCAAGGAAGGTTTTTACATATTTGACGAAGATATGACCCAAAGAATTTATGAGATTTTTTGGGGAATTTTGGGAATGACAGAAATATAGGTTGTGAAGGGCAAAAACTGCCACATGGACATGACACATAGGCAAAACTGATGAGGTGGCGCCTAGTCATAGCAACCCACCACAATTTACAAGGCTATGACCATCTATATTGGTCGTTAACAACTAGAAATAAGGCAGCGGACTAGCGCTGTTTGCTTTATGACCTTTTCGTGTGAGGAAATTACGACCTTTCTGACCAAAATGGTCGCAATGGTTTAGGGTTGGGAGCCCCCCGAACAGCTTTTGACCAATTGGTCTGAAATGGTCAGAAATTTATGACCAATTCTTCGAGGGTCACTGACAGAAGGTCATAAGTTGACATATTTCTTGTAGTGTTCTATCCTTTTTTCAACCAATAATAGATATGTTCCTTATCCAGTTTGTACTGCGTTTTCCCATTATTTCCCTTTTCAACCAAGAGACCAGTTGGGTATCCGGTCTCTACTACTTTCACCACATTATTTCTTCTTTGAATCAAGTCCTAGATTCATGCTACAACTTTCCCCCTTTCTTCGTTGTTTGAACAAAGCCCTAGATTCGAATGCATGAAGTAGCTTTACCTCTAATAATACTAAAAATTTAGGTGGCTTTGGAAGAGCTGATGGGAGTAGAAAAAGATGCATATGCAGACACATGGGGAGCTGGGGCAGTAGAGCAAGGCCACTTTCGAAGAACTTATACCTGAGGGTCGCCGGGATGTCGGCAGCGGCAGGTCGGATCTACGGACAATACGGCTGGGAGGAAGAAGGGTCGGAGGACCTCCCGAGCTGGCGCTATGTCGGAGAGAATGACACGGGCAGAGGATCGGGCCCCTCCGACAGCTGTGGGTTTCCTCCCTCGGCAGCGATGACCGCGTGAACGATGCACCTTTTAGTCCTCTACACACACCAGCCGAAGGGATCCGGCCGGATCTGTGACCAGCGGTGAGCAGAGAGAAAATGTCGCTACCGTTGTCTTGTTTATATCTGGAGAGGATGAGAGAATGAAGAGAGCAACCCTAGTAAAGCAAGCACTCAGGCCCCTGTGTTCATATATAGTGGAGTGATTATCTTTTTTCTCTCCAAAACAAGTGTTTCAATTTGTGTACGTGGCATTAAAGAAAAGAAACTCTCTATTTAAGGTGACTATTGTACGACTCCTACTTACTACTAGTAGTACTACAGTATTGTTCACTTGTGCTCCCGCCCCTCCATTCATTGAATAACCCCACGGGTGAATAAACATACAGTAAGTACTGTATTTATATAGAACGAACAAGCTCGAACTATTTTTGCGTAGTTAAAAGTTGAGGGCGGGGCTTTTCTCGGGCAGTACATGCGGCAGTTTTCGGGTAGGCGGTTTGACAGAGAGGCGAGGAGGGCGAGCGAGTGGGGCTGTGTGATTTGACGGCGCGTTACTGCTGGAAAGACTTGTGATATGACCACTCACTATAATCATGAATTACTGGCACTCCGACCGGGGTGATGCCCCCCTTCTGTTCCGCGCTCTAATCTGGTGCATGACATGTCGACCCGGATGCTGGCTCTACCACATGTCGGAGTAGTAAGAAGGAGCAAAGAATGATGTGGTATATACTAGTACTATACTACTCCCTCCGTTCCTAAATATAAGTCTTTGGAGAGATTTCACTATGGACAACATACGGAGAAAAATGAGTGAATCTACACATAAAATGCATCTATATACATCCGTATGTGGTCCACAGTGAAATATCTATGAAGACTTATATTTAGGAACGGAGGGAGTACTACTCAGGTTGGAGGAGTGCGAACCACGGCAGCCCAGTGAACCAGCAGTGCGAACCACAGTAGCCCAGTGAACCAGCAGTAGAAAACAATGTGGTGATATGGCCATAAAAAACAATGTGCTACAGTCCACACTGTAGCATGTACAGTAACACTCCTCTTTGTTTGGATCCCTGAATTAGAGCTAGTTTGGGTTGAAATAGCCTCAAATTATCGAAACAAGAGGGGTTAGTTTGAGCTAGTTTGCTCTAACCCAGCTAAAAAAACTAGCCCGGTGGAGAGGTTCTAATTGGGTTAGTTATCCTCGGGCCCACTAAAAGAGAACTAAAAAAATCTCCCCTGCCCGCACTAGATCGCTCCCCCCCTCTCGCACGACTCCTCTCTGTTCCCCATAGGGACGCTCGCCCTTTCTCTCCTCCGGCCGCCCTCTCCTTCCGGCCTCCGCCGCCCTACTCCGGCCGCCCTCTCCCTCCGGCCTTCGAAGGTCGCCCCGCTCCCCCTTCACCAGTCGTTTTTCTCCCTCTGTCGTGCGCGGCGGCGGCGCATCTACTAGGGAGGTCGCGAGAGGGGTGAGTTTGTTCGTTCCTTCTCTGTCTCACGGCCATATCATTGATCTTGCTTGCTCTAGCGCTAATTTTGATTTGGAAAAGTAGATCCTGATCAAACTTGGTATAGATTTGTGGTGCACACAGGGAATTGTTTGATGCTGCTTGAGGAGGTAATAAATCTTTCTAGAGGCCCAAAGATTCAGGTCACCTTTCTAGGTATTTCAATTTCAAGCTTGCATTATTTCTAGAGGCCCAAAGATTCAGTTCACCTTTCTAGGTATTTCAATTTCAGGCCTGCATTATTATAGAGGCCCAAAGATTCAGTTCACCTTTCTAGGTATTTCACTTTCAGGCTTGCATTATTTCTAGAGGCCCAAAGATTCAGTTCACCTTTCTAGGTATTTCAGTTTCAGGCTTGCATTATTTCTAGAGGCCCAAAGATTCAGTTCACCTTTCTAAGTATTTTAGTTACAGGCTTGCATTATTTCTAGAGGCCCAAAGATTAAGTTCCCAGTCGGCAGCAAGTGGCCCTGCTACCCATGCCGGTGTCGACCTCAACTCGCAAGGGCCGGCGTCGGAGGGGTTCCCGGGGCTTGGGCTCTACAGAGCCTTCCTCCAGAGTGACAATGGCGAGCTCCTCCCTCGGTGCGTGAGGGGCTCCGGGCTCCCTCCCTATCGTGAATGTCTTCTGTGATGAGTTAGCTCATTCTTTGTTTCATGAAGTGTTTTTTTATTTTGTGAAGCTTGATTGACGACTTGTATGTTTAAGTGGGATATCTCATTTGTATGGACAAAGTAAAAAATTATCATGTTTTGCATGCTTGATTTGTATAGATGGTTCATTTATGTCAACTATGAGCGGGAGGAGGCCACAGAAGAGCTGGCCACACCAAGAGGGTGCTTGGATCCAAGGGACTTATTTTAGTCTGACTAAAAATAATCTCTTTAAGAGGCTAAAGTTCCAAGCACCCCTGACTAAAGAGGGGCTAAAACTAGTCTTGAGACTAAAAAATTTTAGTCAGGGGTACCCCTACTAAAATGTGGATTAGTCCTCTCTCTCCTCATTTAAATCCTCTCCTTTAACACAGGCGAGTTCTGGATTTGAGGGTTTGGAGGATAATAAAGGCTCATTAACTTGATTTTAGTCTCTTTAGTATTTGGATCCAAGCATGGGTGAGGCTAGCAAGTTTTAGTCCCACTACTTTTAGTCATGGAACTAAAATATATCCAAGCACCCTCCAAATCCGGCAGGAAATAGGGTCCAAAGTAGTCAAATGATTGAGATAGAGCATTTATTGTCAATCTAACCCTGCCATCCATACACCTCTTTGGTTTAGAGTTAGTTCGTGGTTAGAATCTAACTCTAACCTCTAACTGAGTTAGAGTTCTCATCGTCTCGGTTCATCGCCATCATTCTTTTCCCATTCCTGTGTTTTCATTATCCTGCGAATCAAAGAGGCCCTTTTTTGCGGGAAAAATCAAAGAGGCCCTTAGACTGGTTTCGGTCCGGTCATTTTTTATAAATGTGTTATGTCCAAAATCTAATGAGCGTGCTTCGGTTTCCACGAAAATAATCCGGTTTCATGTAGTAATTCATTCATTTATTTATTCTTCTACGGGGGGTTTGCATGTAATTCATGAGGTCTGAGATGTAAAGTACCCCGGCATATGCTCCGAGTCGTGCATGCACTATGACCCAGATGCTCTATGTCCCACATGTCGGTGAATGGGAGCACGTGGAAATAGCCTAGGAGTGCATATAGGAGGATAAATGCGTGAAATAATATGTACTATGAAGCGTAGCTGCTGTTCGAAAAGGAGACCTAAAGTGATGACAGCTATAGGTCGCACGCACCCAACTAGTGGTACTAGACATACGACTAATTTTTCCCTCAAAAAAAAGAGGCACGAGTGCTCAGTACTCCTATTCTATAAACACGAGTCCCATCTGACAACAGCGTCCGTTCTACAACTAGCTCTCCTCCCTCGTTTCTCTCTTCTAATTCTAAACTCGGCCGACGCCCAGTGGGCGGGGTGGGTTTGCTCAACTGCGGCCCCACCTCACAGTGAAAACGTTACGACTGGAATAAAAATGCCATATACTCCCCCGTTCATAAATATATGCCTTTTTAGATACTATTTCAAATGGAACAGAGCATACAGATGTATGTAGACATAGTTTAGAGTGTAGATTCACTCATTTTGCTCCGTATGTAGTAGTCACTTGCTGGAATCTTTAGAAAGACTTATATTTGGGAACGGAGGGAGTACTATACTAATTAAACATTAAGGCCATGAGGCGATGCAGTGCTGGTTACATGAGGCAAGAAGAAGAGATGCATCCATCGACGACGTCCACCTCCTCGACTCAGGGCACCGGCCCACCGAACGGCGCCTAAGTAGCAGTGAATTCCGTGGCCAGGTCGACGTGCTTCTCAACAACGGCGTCCAAAGATTCCAGCCACTGGAAGAAGGCCAACATCTTTCTGTCCTCGCTTGCCTTGTAGTGGCCTATGTAGACGATTTCCTCGTAGACGTGGATGTGCAGGTCGACGGTTTCTTGCATGGGGAGGCGCTGCGCGGCGAGCGCGGCCTCGAGGTGCACATTCTTTGTCGTGACCTCCGGCACCTGCAGGGCCACCAGGGCTTGAAAGAGTTCGTCACCATGGAGCCTGGGCGCGCGGGCTGGAGCAGTACGGCAAGGTCGTCCGCGCGCTTCTTGACGGCGGTGAACTTGCGAATGGAGTTGACCATCATGTCGTCCATGCGAGAGGCGAAGCCGGCGTCGGTGAGGGCTACGATGCCTGCGGTCGCCAGCACCGTCTGGAAACGCTGCGCAGTGCGGGGCCGCAGGCCGGTGCCTTGGATGATTTGGCACAGCCGACTGCCGCTCGCGTCCATCGCCTCCATAGGTGCTTGTGGCTTCTGGTCACATGGTCTTGGATTGGAGTGAGCAGTGTTGCGCAGAGACTTGGGAGTAGATGGATTGGAGTGGTGGGGCGCCTTTATTATATGAGAGTCCAAACTCTGTTGCATTCACATCATGCTGGCTCTATTCTGCTTCTCCAATTAATTCCCTATGCATGTAATTGAGGATGCATCATTGACCGTTCAACGTCTCGGGAACCGCTACCCTCTCCCTCCTTGGCATTCAAGCACCTATGGACCCGTCGACGACGAGGTGCCTATGGTGACTTCGTAAATTTCTATATGATAGTGCCGTGGGTGTGTGCGTTCATAGGGGTGAGTGTATGCGCGTGTATATGAGCGCTTGCGTCTGTACTGTGTAAAAAAACGTAAATGCGTGTCAAAAATAGACTAGTCAGTATACTCAATATTGTGCACCTCGGAGAGGAAAATGATAGAACTAGTACGTATTTATTTACGGTGTAGATTCACTTGCTCCATATGTACTCCGTCTCGGTGTAGTCTAGTCACTTGTTGAAATCTCTAGAAGGGCAAATACTCCTTTATGGTTTACAAGGCTATACTAGCAAGTAGTTGTGCGTACTAGCACAATAGTGGGCTCACATAGCAATTTTGTCTCATGCAAGAGCCTGGCTATATGCGTGCTCCAATGTTCGCGATTGCAACATTCGGTTTGCGCTTGGCTCTTCGCCTCTTCGAGAAGACGAATAATGATGTTACTACTACTGCTTCTACAGTGTCGAATCAACTGTTGCATGTCCATCCACCGCGAGCGGGACGGATAGCTTGTTGTAGAAGTAATACTAAGCAAAAGCCTGTCCTCGTATGCCAGCAACCGCGCGCATGGGTGAGGGAGAAGGCGTGTAGTAAAATCAAGCTTCTCCTCGTTGTACGAGTTGATGCGACACATCATAGCACTGGCCCCACATGCTTGCCTCTAAACTTGGCTGAAAGACCCGCAGTGTACAATATATTTGCTGCAACCTCTAACATTTACCCACCATAAATTAAAATATATGTGGCTGTATGCATCATTCTGATGCAGAGGCCGGGGAGTCCCCCCGTTTCGAGAAAAAAACAAATTAAAAAATATATTCCTGTCTTGACCAGATGAGCGTGCAAACTACAATCACCAGGGAGTCAGGTAGGGCCAGAAGACTATTTTAAATTTTTTAAAAACTTTGAGACGGCCACATAGCATGGAGCCGACCCCAACGATTTTAAGCTTACAGGCACAGTACACGCTATCCTAGACTACTCTACACATGAAACTGCCACACGAGCGTCCGGGCTGCGCTTGGCTCTTCGCCTCTTCGGGAAGTCGAACAATGATGGAGTACTAGTACTGCACTGGAGGAGTACTGCAGTACGCTTCTGGCCATCTGACACCGATTGAACTACTGCATGTCCACCGCATGCGGGAGGGAGAGCGTGTAGCGGAAGCTTCTCCTAGTCTTGCCAGCCACCACGCTCATGGGCGAGGGAGGGACGCTCCTGCCTTTGCGTGTATGACAGGTGGGCCCAACAGGTGTGTGGCCAACCTGTTATACAGCCCAAGGCAGATGCAGTTAAGTCCGTGAGGGAGAGGATAATCAAACTTCTCGTTGATGTACGAGTTGACGCGACACATCAAAGCACTGCACTTGATATATTTCAATAATTTGCGTTTACCGATGCATTAATTACAACGCATGCATGCATGCCGTGACTCTCCTTTTGATACTTGCTTTGTACTAATACCCCAGCCCAAGTCGAGAGATGGTTGTGCACGAGGAGGGCGAGATCATGCAGACCGAACAGGACCCGACGATGGAGATCTCTAAGGTCTTGATGGACCTCACCGGGCTCCACTGCCCCTTGTGCCTCCGCCCCTTGACGCCTCCAGTGTATGAGGTTCGAATACACCTCGTCCGTTCGGCTGATTGAGCAAGGTGTAGGTTTCTTGATTGACGTGATGTTTGATTGATTTCTGCAGTGCAAGGGAGGGCACCTAGCCTGCGCGGACTGCCGCGTCGAGCGCCCCAGGAACCGGCGGCGGTGGCATCGACGTGCAGAACACGGCGGTGGACTCCGTCCTTTCATCGGTGAGGGTGGAGTGCCCGCACGAAGGCTGTGGGCTCTACGTCACTTACCACAAGCTCGCCGATCACCAGAGCGTGTGTCCGCTCGCGCTCTCCAAATGCCCCGTGCCCGTCTGCGGCTACGAAGGCCCGCCACCGGTGCTGTACCACCACATCAGCACTGCGCATCCCAGGCCCGTGCACAGGATCCAGTACGGCAAGGTGCTCCAGCTGCAAGTGCCACTGTCGGAGCCACGGCTCTTGCTGTTC